>NC_133771.1:120783408-120918710 GCF_003597395.2 Chelonoidis abingdonii | reverse complement strand
GGTGAGTATTGCCTTAGATCAATATATTTAGTAAGGAAGTGGGATATGCATGCTGTGCCCCAGTGGATGCTGTTTGCTTCTCTTTGTGTCCTTTTGTCTATTCTCGCTCTTTTATGTGTATAAATAAGGGTATGGTACACTGGCACTTTACAGCGCCTGCAACTTTACCGCTCAGGGGGTGAAAGGCCCGCTGCGCTGCAAGAATACAGCGCTGTAAAGCCTTAGTGTAATCAGGGCGACAGCGCTGGGAGCCGCACATCGGAGTAGAGGATGTGATTTACTGCGCGGCAGCTCTCCCGCAGTGCTGCTCCGGACACACTCACACTTCAAAGCACTGCCGCGCAGTGCTCCGTGCACTGCTGCGGCGCCTTTGAGGGATGTGTGCTGTATTCCTGGGGAATTGCCCTTAAACGGTGCAACTGTTCTATGTTAATGTCTATATTCCTGACACCTGGATTGCAACATTCCAACAATTTTGCTTAAAGGTACAGACAACATTTCTTTAATCCTTTCTATTCTTACAATATAATTCATTCTACTTTCACAGCAGCCATGGGAAAAAATAGTATCTAGTTGTTGTCCCCTTCTCTCCTCAAGGCAAAGAAACCCCAAATCAAGGCAGCAGTTTCACAAGGATTATTTCTGGTGGCTTTACCTTTACAAACAGTATATGGCAACTTGAAGGATGCATATAAAAAGCAAATGGAAGTTGCAGAAGAGGAAACAGAAAGGAATGGAATTCCTAAAAGGTCATAGAGAAAACAATGACTCTTACCTATTTGCATAAATCCAAAGTGGCCGTCTTTCAAAGATTGTATTTAGTGAGTATAGCTTTGCAGGCAAAATGTACTAAGTTAAAAAATTAGTGCAAAAGCTATAAAAAATAAGCTTAGAGCTTATTTGGCTGAGAAATGTGTCACTTTCGAAGATAAGAACAATGGTGCTGGAACTAGGGGTGCTGGGGGTGCTGCCACACCCCCTGGCTTGAAGCAGTAATAGCAAATGCAAACACATGGTTTCCATCATCAGCACACCCACTATAAAAATTGTTCCAGCACCCCTGGATCAGAATGGAATTTCAAGAAAGAAAGTGAGGAGTTAAAAGCTGCTTTTGTAAAAATAAACACTGAAGAGTTCAGAGGGAATTAAGTAGTTGGGGGCTGTGTAAATGTTAAAGGGTGAAGTGTTAAAGAGGATGTTGAAGTGTTAAAGAAGAGAATGCTTGGTTTGACAATGAAACCCCATTATGGGCAGTATAACTTGATGCTGTCACACCCAGTGAAACATTTAGCCATAAAACACTTTATACAAAGGGGAGGTCAGGTGGTGGCAACTCCCACCACAATATGCTTTTTTCCCCCCAGAAGCCTTTATAGCCATTCTGAAGAAAATGAGCCCTCCATGATGACGGTGTCGGTAAATGATCAATTGTGCTGGCTGCTGCAGACAGAGTGACAATCTGATTTGAATTATTGGACTATGGATGATTTAGTCAAAATCACTAAAGAGGAAATCAAAATTTCTGTATAGCTTGACTGCTTCCCAGTGTACTAGTGGGAATGTAATCTGGGTACAGCTGCAATACTGCCTGTCAGAAAAAGAAAAACTTAAGTGTAACAATTAGCTTACTAAAGCCTCAGCTAGCTGAGATACAGAAGAAAAATAAGGGAGTGAAAGTGACAGTACAACAACACGTTGCTAGGATATAGCAGTTGTCAGAGCCCAGGCCAAAAATGTTATCTCATCTGTGAAGAACTTATTCAATGTTTAAATGTAATCACAAAAATTGCAGTTTAGAAATGTAAGAAATTTAAATGTCTTCTGCTCATAATCTGCAACTTACAAAAGGAAAATATCCAGAAGTACAGTATGTTGGAGTGGCTTCTAAGACCTTATCCACTCAGTAGGTTCTGAGAGCTTATCCGCTCAGTTCCCAAGAACTCAGCTTGACTGCAAACTCATCACTAAAGTTTCTTTATTGGCATACAATCAAACTACACTTGAATTGATCAGGCTCAAGAATAGGGGGTGAGTACAGGGTATACCACTCATCCAAAGAATACACGGCAAAGCTCTTCCTTTACATACATTTACATATTACATGGAATTTAGTATATATTGCATCAACTGTTGTCAACCGGAGTGTAGCTTTAGGGAAAAGCTGATATGTCTTGTACATCAGCAGGTGCTAGGCTAGAGTACAGTACTTAGAAATGTATTTATCCTTTCCACAATTTACCAACAGTCTGGACTCTCAGCTTCATACAATAAACCTCACCCCTCCTTTTGTTGAATAGGTCCATGAGAGCTGCACTTCCCTACCTGGATCAGTGATTAAGGCACATAAAGCCCATTCCTGCTCCCATTGAAGCTAATGGCAAAAATTCCATTGAGTTTAACAGTGCAGTTTCAGCCCCTGGATGGAAAAATGTCACACTTTCTTGACATGACCCAGTAGCTTCTATATGTTTAGCCTCATCAGTTAGATAATGGAGGTATGGCCTATAAAATTTGTTGTAATTTATTTCTTAACCCTGTTGTATTCTCTCTTAAACTATTTTAGTTCTTCCAAACTTGATGAACTCTGTAACACTTGCATAATATGAACCTGCCTAATAACTAAAAGAAATCTGTCCCCAGGACAAGATGGTACTTGTGTGGGAAAATGTCTTTGTTGCAGTTCATTTTGTGCTATTCCTTGTACCTCATTAATTTTTCTTTCAATACAAATAGTTCTTTTAAAAGCTCATCTGTGAAAGACCCACTCCAACCTCTCTGAGTAGAGTTTGAATGCTGTAAAATTTCTCTTTGCCTCCACAGAATTATGTTTTCAGGACATGATGTATTTTAAAAGTAAACAAATTAATTTCATTTACAGACCTATTTCCTAGCTCCATACTCACTACATCCATTTTTTTCAACCTCCCCTCTGCACACCTGCTCTTCATATATTGTATTACTACACGTTAAGTTTGCATTGTAGGGAATGTTTATAAAGGTTCCATGAACAGAACCATTACACTTTGCTTCCACTATTCAGCTTATACCTGCATCTTGGGTCTCATCTGTAGGACCTCCACTATAGTGAGTTCTGTATTTTAGGTCCTGATTTGGCAAAGCACTTCAACATGTGCTAAGTGCTTTGCTGAACAGGGATGGATATAAGCACACGCTTAATATTAAATATGTACTTCAGGCACTCAGATACCACAGTGATGGGTGCCATTTAAGAACTGAAAGGAAGAGATTGAGCCATTTACTTTGAATTATCTTACTCTTTAGTTAGCCCTATTGATTTAATGGGATGGTCGAATCTGGTTCTTTCTTATTTAATACAATTAGAGTTAAGTGCAAATGGTCATAGTTTTGTTCAAAAAAAGAAAACGCAAAGAGAAGTTGACTCTGGCTTTTGAAGGTGCCACATGAAACTGGGCATTACTGTTGTGGAGATGCTACATATTTATCTATTAATCATTAATAGATAATACCAACAAATAAATATAGGGAGGGAGATAAAACCTCATCTTTCAGGGTTTAAACCAATCTCTGGCTATTTAGGGCTCATCCTAACCCATATGTGGTGGGAAATAAATGTAGGGTTCTGCCACTTCTCAGATGAGTGCCCTCTCCACAGGACTACAGAATGATTCTGTTTCTGGCACAATTAATATTTAAATAGTCATTTATTTTATTAAAGTGGCACTGTGTCAATAGGAGAGACTGAGGGAACTCAACATCAGAATATGCCATAGACAGCTGGTTGGGGCACTCACCTGGCAGGCAGCAGATGCCTGTTCAAATCACCCTCTGATCAGGCAGAGGGGAACCTGAAGTGGGGATCTCTCACATGCCAGTAAGCACCCTGACCACTGGCCTAAAGGTTTATGGCGAGTTGGTCCTCCCTTCCCCGAGCCATTGGTTGTGGAGTTAGGCAGCCTCTGAGCATGCCTAATAGATTGGGCCCCATACACAAGTTAGGCAGAGGAGTGCCTATTTTCCCCTGGTTTGTGAATTGCTCTCGGGTTTAGGCGGAAGATAAGCATCCAGGTGCCTAGAAGGAGGCAGGACTGCATATGCCCAGAGACAGAAACATAGATGTATAGGGAAGTTTTACTGCAAAAACGAAGGCGCTAAGTTGAGTTTAGACACATACAGCATTTGACAGCAGCCAAGCAGAGGTTTTCTGGATCTTAGAGGTACCTAAAAATGGGATTGTGCAGGAAAGTGCTGGACACTGCAGAGCACATGGTTTTGGGGAAATTCAGAACCAGGAGTATGTTGGCATCACCTTGCTGGTTGTAACCAAGGCTTGGGGAAGCCAGAGTGGGCTGTGGAGCTATACACAGTCTGCGGGGATCAGAGCTGCTGAACTAGGGCTCTCTACACAGGGAGACACTCAGGGTGTGACTTGCATGCTCATAGGCTGGTTGAGAACATCCTAGGTTGGGAGTTGCAGCAGCAAAGCATTGTAAGACACCCAGGTCTGCATGGCAAATGGTGACTAATCCCTCACTGGTCTGGATTGCACCCCTCACAGCTTGCTTTTTAAACTGAGGTTTACACGGTAAGCACTGATGAAATAGGTTTATGTGATTCTCAAGTGAGAGGCTGGGAACAGTCATAGAAAGGTTACCATTTTATTATTTTCTGTTTGTTTATTTCGGGCTAAGGCAATAGAATAAAAGGAAGTGTAAAGATGAGTAAGCAGCAGAAAAGGCAGGAGAAACAAAGAAGTAGATGCTGAGCTCGCCAAGGAGCAGTTAGAGCTGAGTGCACAGTGAGGTCTGGCAGTAGCTTAACCGGGAGCAATTGGAGCTAGTGACCATGCTGCATTCATATACCATGAGGGAGGAGGAGGAATCTGCTTCAAACCAGGGGCCAGAGGGGTCTCTTTATCTCCTTCAGGGAGACCAAGCTGATGATTCCTCAGATGATCCAGCAGAGGCAGCAGCAATTGGTGGGATGTCCTGAACTGCGAAGGCTGGAGTGGAAAAGGCTGCTAGCCGAGGCGAGATGGGCAGAGCTGGAGGTCAGGTGTCTGAATGAGGAGGAAGAGGTGAAGCAACAGAAGCTTGCTGATCAGGACAAAAGCAGGCAGCTCAGAAAGAAAAGGAGGGGCAAGTCACAGCCATGGGACCCAGGAGGAAGGGCATAATGGTGTGCCTGAACAAATCTAGCTGACAACCACGTGTGGGTGTGATGGACCCCATAACTCTGCCTGTAGCCTGAGGCATTATGGACACTAGAGCTTATTCTGGAATTCTGACTGTTACCCTGAAGGAAAACATCTGGACCTTGTTTGATTTTCTTCACATGAGCCACCAATTTGCTCATTCAGAACTCCAAAGAATGAGAGAACTTACTCCTATCAAGGATCATGTCATGTCACAAGTGGTGTCACTGGAATCTCAGCTGGACCACTCACTGAGTAAGGTACCATTCAGTATGAGTGAGGGGATCAGAATCAGGATCGCAGTGTCTGTCCTAAGCATTTTGCACCATTTGCTCAAAGCCACCGGTAAGAGCCTTCAACAATATTGGATTTTGTATCACACGCTTTTCCTTATTTGCCCTAATTAACTCTCCATTCCTGAATGGAAACAAATATCCACCTCAAGTCTTGGTAGCTATTTAGCTTTCAAACCAATGCCACTCAGGATAACTGCAGTGCTGTTCAAAATAGACCACATCTCAGCAGCCTAATGCAGTGTTTATAGAGTGCTCATTGGAACAGGACATAGGTTCTCATTACACTTAATCCATTGCTGTGCAATTACTTTCCTCTCTTACAAAATGATCTGTAGATCATGAGAGAAACTTCACATGTTCAAATCTATGAAATGCCTCAGAGTGTATGAAATATTTTGCTTAGAGAAATTTTTCAACAAACCCTTCCCTCAAGGTAAACAGTTATTGTATTAATAAAAATATGAGTGCTGTAAAAATTGTGTGAGGTACAGTACATAGAAGACATATCCTTTCTTTAAGGAATTTATTAAAATTAATCACTAAATCATGCCAAAGGCCTAAGACAGAACTAATTACAAAAAGAATTTATGGAGAACCCAAAAACTGAATTGTTAATCCAGTAGCCCTTCCCGCCCCTGAACACTGAACCTAAAAGGCCTTCTTTGTGTCCCAAACTTATGACATCACATACAATGCTTTCTACTATGAGTAGTTTCATTCACTTCAATGGGATCAGCATCAGGTCCTACTGTATGTTTGGAGGATGATTGTGATAAATGGCAAAGCCCTAAATCACTAGTTCCAGGCTACTGAGGTACTGGATTGTTTTGTCTAATCATTTTAAGTAGCACTGAAAAGTGACTTTTCCAATTCTCAGATGGTTGACTTTGTGCTCCTCAGACTTAATGGACTAAATTCATCTCATCATTTTTTTTCCATGTGTTTAAAGTTTTATCACTGCAATGTGATTTTTCTTGAGTAGCTCATAGAGCTAGCCCTTGAGCAAGATTCTAAAAGCTACAGGGAAGATCATTCTAGCTCAAGCAGTATTATTGTTGATATTACTGGTTATGAGCCAACAGTGTGCTTGCCATTGCATAATATACAAGGAAAGATATGCTCACCCTGCCTCATTCTAACTGGAGACCAAACCAATAGAGACCATGGAGCTAAAGTTAATAAAGAAGCGTAAGTCCTTTGCACTCAAGATGAAATCCTGGCCCCAGTGCAATCAGTGGCAAAACTCCCATTGACCTCGGTGGGGCTCCCCTTTCAACTCCAATTTCTTTTTCTTTTGCATTTTTGTTCCTTCTTCAAACCCAACCAAAAAAATGTAAGTAAAAAATGGTGCCAACTTATCACTGTATTCATTTGCTTATGTCAGATTCTCTGTCCTAACCCTTCATCTATGTGAAGTGATACTGGCTTTGTGGATAGCTCAGATGAAAAATAAATGGCTCCAAAACTTCCCAACCATACTTTTACTCTCTTCCTCAAATTTCTCCAAGATTGTTTTTATGGTTGGGAAGTTCTATAATCATCTATATCGCTCTTTATTGAGTTTATTATCCTTGCGTCCTATCCTATACATGTGTGGCAGCAAGCCCCAGTCTAGCCTGTTACTCACATATGTAGCCCATAGAGCTAGCTTAACGTATTTTATGTAGCAGCAACACTAGAAACTTAGAGACCTACATCCTGTAAGATATTTAGTTTAAGCAGCTGGCATAAGACTGTGAGGCCTATGACCCTTAGCATAAGTGAGTTACCCAACAGTGACCCTGAGTTATTGGGGACCTGTGACTATTATGTTTAGGGGTGTGACAGGGCGCCTGCCCTGCACTGGCCCAAAGAGGGTTAAAACCATCCTAGGGAGGCTGAGCGGCAGGCAGCCAAAGGAGTGGCTGCAAGGAAGCAGCCAATTAGGGCAGAGGCTGCAGACAATTAGGGAGGTGGCTGGACCAGCCAATCAGGGCCCAGCTAGTCCATATAAAAGGAAGCTGCAGACCAGAGTGAGGAATTCTGCTCTAGGAAACTGTAAGGAGAAGACTGGTTTCCTAGAGGGCTCCTGGTGGGCTGCCAGGACTTATAGGCTTGAGGCCCTGGGAAGAGAGCAAAGGAGCTGGAGCAGAAGGAACTGAGGCTCCGGGGAAGTGGCCCAGGGAATAGAGACAAGTCAGCTGGAAAGAAGAGGCAGCAGGAAGCTGCTGTTTGCAGAGTCTTGGGACCTAGACCAGTGGGGGATCCTGTCTTCCCTCCCCCCCACCACTAGCTGCTGAAGTTGCTGCCCAACTGTGGACTACGAAGCCACTTCAAGGAGTGGCTGGACTCTTAATGGAAGAGTCCCCCAGAAGGGGGGGAAACCGGATGGTGACACGCCCAGAGGGCTTTGCCAGAAAACAGATGCTGAGACAAAGGAGCTGTAACGGGGCTGCAGGTGGAGGCGAGGACAGAAGAACCACCACCACCCGAGGGCGCACGTGCTGGGACTGAACTAATTCCCCAAATGCCCAGCAGGAGGCGCCAGTGTGATGAGTGACTCTGTGACAAGGGGATTTTTATGTAAACTTATATCAGGTAACATGAACCAGTGCTAGCTTTTGCATATTTTAGGCTAGGAACATCCGCAGATGCCTTGGCACAAACTTGCCTTAGCAATGAATTGAAGTATGTGATAATGAGTTTAGATTATTACTATATTAACCTATAGAATAAGAACACTCCATTATTAGGGTGAGGAAGTCAGTTATGGACAAAGGAGGCCAGGTGTTTATATGACTATTCCTGGCAGTCACAAGTCCTATAATAGGCCAAACCACCATGTCAGCCTTGAGATCTTGACCATTGGACTCGCTTGACATGCTGCAGGCAAGGTAGGATCCTTGTGGAACACTGCCAGTCTCACCACTAGGTCTCCATGAGAACATGCTGAGTGTGTGTAAGGGGTGGTGCTGCACAGAAGCTATATCTTCATCTGGAATTGAACATTTGTGGTTTTACTAATTATGCTAATAAAAATATGTAAAGTTTTGTTTTGGCCTCAGTGTCGTCATCGCTTTGCACGCTGAGGCTCCCCAACCAGATATTGAACTTGATTCTGTTGTGCCTGATTCTGGGACTAGAACCTTTTAAAACGCTCAGGTTTTAATCAGTCATTGGCTAAGTTGATTTTGACAATTTTCAATTAATCACTGCTCAGCGATATCAGACAACACATGCCTTCTTTTTCTTCTAAGATAATTAGTCTCTGCTTGCCTTCTACATTTCTGAGGCACTCTCTACAGCCTTGTGCATTTATTTATTTAATCAAGTCGCTTTGGCACCATCCCAGTGGCAACTGCTGAGCCTCTGGGTACTACTATGATGAGTCTGTGCCTAGCAAAACTACTTTTAGCACCTGATTTTCCATTGCCCTACACTTGGTGTGGTCTTTAGGCTTACCTTGCTCTGGTGTACAGTAGGTACAAATGCTACCATTGTGACTCGGTAACACTTTACACTCACCTGGAACTCATTTTGTGCTGATGTAAATAACCACACATAGTTCAGGACAATGGAAAATTGGGGCCTTTGTATCAAATGTCCTATTAGCCCTTATATATGGCTTCCATGCTGCCATAGTTTCTGGTGTTGGTTTCCAATTAAACATGCCTCCAGTCTGCTGTGCCTCTCAAGTTTGTATATGTGTACCAGTAGGGACACCAACCTCATCGGCATTGCACTGGAAACTGTGGCGTATTGAAATCCATGTTAAAATTCCAAGTTATCAACTTAAGTTTGTAAAAATGTTTCCTGGTCCTGCATCTGAAGAAGTGAGGGTTTTTTTACTCACGAAAACTTATGCCCAAATAAATCTGTTAGTCTTTAAGGTGTCACCGGACTCCTCATTGTTTTTGTGGGTACAGACTAACATGGCTACCTCTCTGATACTTTTCCTGGTCCTGTTTGCAAGTTATTGGGCTCTGTTGGGACGTGTGAAATCCAGTCCCTGAGCAGTCAGTCTGCAAAGAGCCAGGTAAAGTAAGGTGAGCTGAGTTGTGTCTTTCTGTTTTAAGGAGCAGCCTGCTTTGTCTTTCTCTATTTTGTGGTTCTGAATTCTAAGAAATAGAGCAGTGTTACTTTGCAACCTTCCAGCAAAAGAGTTAGATAAAAACACACGTCTCTGTGCATATGCTGGAAGAGAAATTTACTCTGCTAGGGAAATTAGTATCTTGAGGCCAGAATCTGATCTGTTATATCATTGAAAATCTAGAGTGACTCCACTGAATCAATGGGGTTACTCTGGATTTACATGAGAGTAAGCAAGATCAGAATCTGTCTGTTAACCAGAGCATTTATTTTATCATCTTTGTCTCTCTTGTTTGTAGCAGATTTTGTTTTTTCTTTTTAAAGCTCTCTTTTTACTGAATGCAATACAAGGCATAGCTCTTCTGCTCCATTTTATACTTTAATCAATATCTTTTCCATGCTCCAGGCCATTGTTCTGATTTTCATAGCAACAACACTTTTTCCTTCCAGCCGGGATTGCCAACCACCCATCTGTTCAGTCAAATAAAGACTAGGTGAAGGAACAGCTATATCTTACTGGACTTTCCTCATCAGTCCATTATGGAAAAACTTTCCTCATATACACAGAAACACAATTGAAGATGCACATGCAGGTCTAAATGAGAACTAAAATGATGTCCTAGATCATTATCTTAAATCATAGTTTATCTCACTCACAGTAGCAGTGTGCACAGAATATGCCTTCCTAAAAGAACTTCAGTAACAAGTCCCTTTTATATTGATGGTGTTTTAGTGCCTTCTTGTGTTGTTGCCTGGAAGTGCAGATAATACTTCTAAAGATGTATAGTTCACTCTGTTCTATACATGATACACAAAATATTCCTGCAGTTCTTCTCCCTTGTTGTTTTGAAAATAATTTCAGATGTGACGCTGAAATTGCTCACCCAATAAAAAATGGAGAATTTGTTTTGCCGTACCAGAAAAGGTGTTGAACTTAATCAGTGGGCTCTAAAATGTCTGTAGTTTTGAGTAATTCTTACCTTGTTTCAGAACCTCCATGGTTGGGGGAAGGCAGAGACTGGGTTGGGTTCTAGTGTGGGATGCATACTGATCTCCTTCCTCCCACCAGCCCCATCGAGATTCTCCCAGACAAGGTTATGCATCCTGGGGCTGGTTGACCTGGCCTTGTGTGCATCTGCCAGAATCTCTATGTATCCCTGCTGAGCAGCCAGGTATGGAGGTAGGTCTGGCAACCTATTTCATTAAAGGAGAGGGGAAGGATATGCAAATTGCCCCCACACAACACACATACATACCCAAAAGAATGTTACAGGTTTTATTGCAGGAGGAGATGATCCAGGTGTGGGCAGGAAATAACTTGAGACTCTATGTGGAAAAGAAATCTATGCAGTATTACTTGTAGGAGGGAGGGAAATCCTCTGAAATCTAAACATTTGGAGGGGATCTATTTGGAAAGGACTAACGAGTTAAAGTAAGGGGGAACAGGGTTCCCACTCCCCTGCTAAAAGCAGAAGGAAGTTCCCTCTTCTCTCCCTGATGTAGTGATCAGTACTTTGCCCCAGCTCCCCCTCTTCTTGGGCTGGAGCCATGACTGCTCCCTGTCCTGTTCTAATCTATTCCAACCACGAATACTAATGGTGAAAAAGGACTGACAGGGGATTTTGTTATAATATACAGCATTTTATCAACAAATAAGAAGGTCCCTACCCCAATATGCTTACAATCTAATTCAGACACATCATTTTAACAAATGACAGCTGGGATGTTATGGAGAGTTTAAACAAGGGGAGAGGCGTGTCTAACTCTCAGGAATTTATCACAAGTCTCTCGGAGTTTTTCTTAAAGTTCCAGCTTCTGGAGGCAGGTGACGAGGTGAGAATCTCAGCTTTCATGGAGGAGGAGGGGGTTAGTTTCCAGCCCTTGTGGTTTCAGAGAAAAGCTTGAAAATATAACTCAGCTGCACCTAACAGGCTCAGAAACCAAAAGCCAAATAAAAAGATCCCCACATTTATTTATTTTTTAATCTCATGATCTGTGAAACTTGGGATTATCAAGGCTGAAGTTAAAACTGCTATTAATGGAGGATCATTTAAAGTTGCAGGATTGCAAGTTTATTTTTCTCTTTTCCATTGTAGATTTATCAATTTTCTGTGTTTTCTTAAAATATGTTCAGGGAAGAGGGGAAGACTTGATAGCGCTGATGCTGAGTTTATGGATCTCTAATAGGATATGATCTTAAAATGTAAAAATATAATGGGAAGAAATTATATAAAAGAGAACTCAGGTTGGATATCTGGAAACATTTATGAACAGTACAGTCTGTTGATCTATCAAATAGAGTCACAAGGGAAGTAATGGTCATCCGATTACATGAGTCATTTAGAGTGTGGCTGTACTCTGAAAAGTGACTCTGTATAAATGGCATGATAAGACTCTATGTTCATGTGGTAATTATTTCCGGATTGAACGGGCTAAGATTACAAGTAAAAAGTTGTTGTCTACCAGTCCTGAAAACTAAAAGCTGAGATCCGAGAGTCATGCTAGAATCTTTTTATTATTCACATTGTCACCAGTGATAATAGTTCTCCAGTCCAAATTATACCCCCAGTGACACCCTTTCCCTCCATTGTGCCTTCAGTGGGTTTGCACAGGTGTAACTGGTTAGTGCTTAATAAATAATTATGTTGATTCACAAGACTAAATGGACTCTGCATTTCAATCTTCTGAGAGTTTGGCTCTGCAGGACTGACAGGAGTAACGGGCAGTCAATGTGTATTTTATCACTAATGTTAGCAGAGATAATGTTTGATTACACGCAGGAGGCAGATCTGTTGTGTAAGACTGTGCCATTTTTACGCAGTCATTTTAACATTACTTTGAATTAAAAGCTCTAGACTATATAATAGGAAACAAACCTCTAATGGCAAGAAGATAGAAAAGATGACCTAACAGGTAGTTCTGTTTCTAATTTCTGTTACTGAACTGATCTAGATCTTCATATGGTATGTATTTCCTATGGTGTTGCTGAAGAAACTATTTCTGAAGACAGCTAATATTTTATTAATGGTGTCATCTGTCACTAGTCTTCCATCAAGCCTCCAGCAAACTAATCAATCCTGCTCTGCTGTGCAAAAAAACTAATCTCAGAGGAGCAGTATCTGAAATAAACACATTACTGTAAGAATGCCTTTGTCAAATCATAAATAGGCTTCAGCCTGGAACTGACTTTCTGTAGGTCAGGAAATCAGTTGGCTTTAATTTGGACCAAGGTTCTTTTTCTTTTTCAGTAGCTATGATCAGATGAGCAATCCGTTCTCTTAATGTAATACATCTGCCTGTCTCAACAAGAACACACTTATTGGTGGCACATTGCATAACAATAACTAGCAAGAGCCTGGTAGCAATTTCTGCACTATTGATCCATTTAATATCTCACCTAGATTGCTGATTTCAACCAGGAAGAAACTTGATGAATGGGGTGAAATCCTGGCCCCATTGAAGTGAATGGGAGGTTTGTCATTGACTTCACTGGTGAAGAGAGAGATCGGAGGTGAAATAACTTTTCCCCTCACTGTGTAATCAAGCTGGATAAGCCGCTATTAGTTTAACAGCAGCCAGAGAAATTAAACCTTTATGGTTTCAGATGTAATCTCAGAACAAAAACAGCTTAATTAAAAAGAGAAATAAACTCTGTCAGACAGGCAGTAGTTCAGGACTCTCTTTGTGTTGCAATCCCTGAAAGGGTAGTAGAGCAGTTGCTTGCCCTTTATACTACCCAGGTTTCCTTGGGTAATACTTGCCTCAGGCACAGTGCTTCCCAGAGAAGCCATGCTGCTCCTCCTCATCCTGCAGCTTTACAAAGAGAATCTCAAATAAGGCTTCAACTCTTCTCAACTCCATTGTGTAAAAAGACCTTTCAGAGAAACTCTTCCCGCAGGATTGGGAGAGGGATACTGCTCCTTATAAATGTCAGACAAGGTGGGGGAGGTAATCTTTTATTGGACCAACTTCTCTTGGTGAGAGAGACAAGTGTATGCATGTGACATTCAGCACCTTTCTGCAGAGGGGTGAGGTATGGCACCTCCTCATACATTATATAGAGCAGTAAGATTTGATTGGCTGCTGTTGGCTCAAATCTTCAGCAAGACTTGTACTCATCTTCTGGTGACAGCCCAGTGATATGTTTTAGTGGAAAGGTACTAAACTATGTGGCTACAACTACGTTTGAGCTGGGAGGTGTAATTCCCATTTTATATAGATGTACCTCAGCTTGTGCTAGTGTCTAACAATACCAGTGTGGCCCTGGTAGCATGAGTGGCAGCTTGAGCTAGCCACCCAAGTACATACGCACCCGGACCCCTTGCATGCACATTTGGGCAGCTAGCGCAAGATTCTGCTCATGCTACCGTCATGGCTATTTTTAGTACACTAGCTCAAGCAGCCACTTATGTCATCTGGGAAGCATTGACCCAGCTCAAATGTAGATATAGTGTAACAAGCCCCTTCCTTTGGATGAAGTGTTACAATGAGTTCCTTTCAGCCTCTTTCTTGGTCCCAATCCTTTCCCGACCAGATGAAAATGCCATCTGATGTCCAAGAGTTTAAAAAGAGGAGGAAGAAAAACTCTTTTTCAAATTTCTTCTATCAGTAAACCTGTTTTGAGTGTAGCATCCCAAAGCTATGTGTGGGCTATTGCTGATCTCTTAAAGGCTGCTGGGTTGGCTTATATAATCCTTGTGCTGTCAATGCCTAGAATAATTCTTTACCTGTAGAGCACTTTGAAGTATGTTAAATATGAAAATGATATAAAAGCAAATTCACTTTCCAATATACAGAAGTATGAATTTTTCTTCCACTTAGTGTCCCAAATTCTTTCAGAGCTGTTTTTGCAAAAATATTTAGTGAGAAATGAGAAACTTAAAGTAAAGGTAAAAAATTAGACCTTCCACTGTGACTCTGATGGCAATATTAGCCAGAAGATATGCCTCACATAACTATTTGAAATTACATACATTTTAGAACCTTAGTAATCTCTTAGTCATCAAACATCCAAGGCTGAGACCTGGTAAAATGTTACAGTAATCTGAGGAGACAAGAAACTGTGGGTGTCAGACCTTTGTTGTAATGTGAGTCTGTTCAGATATAATAAAACAGAATAATTAGGAATAGAAAAAAATATTTGACAGTAAATTCTATTTCATTGTAAGTTGCACTGAATGTATTTTTTTGGTATAGAGTTTTCCCAATGATAGCACTCATATACAAATGCAACTGCAAAGAGAGGAAGAATTGGGGATGGGAGAGAGAGAGACAAAGAGAGTGAAAGGTGGTAGAACACACAGGAAGGAAGGATAGGAAGGGAGAGAGAAGAGTGGTTGGTTTCTTCTGCAGACATACTATGTTATGAGGTGTTTGAACCTTGTAGAGGGATGCCGAATGGGCCTGCTAACCTACTGTGGAATATGTTCCACCTATTCATCCACCAGTGAAGAGAAAGTAGAATCATAGAAGATTAAGGTTTGAAGAGAGTACAGGAGATCATCTGGTCCAACCCCCTGCTGAAAGCAAGACCAACCCCAACTAAATCATCCCAGTGAGGGCTTTGACAAGCCAGGCCTTAAAAACCTCTAAGGAAGGAGATTCCAGTGCTTCACCACCCTCCTAGTGAAATAGTGTTTCCTGAGATCCAAACTAAACCTCCTCCACTTCTACCTGAGACCATTGCTTTTTGTTCTGTTGTCTGCCACTACTGAGAACAGCCTAAATCCATCCCCTTTGGAACTCCTCTTCAGGTAGTGAAGGATTCTATCAAATCCTCCCTCACTCTTCTCTTCTTCTGCAGACTAAATAACCCCAGTTCCCTCAGCCTCTCTTCGTAAATCATGTGCCCCAGCCTCCTGATCATTTTTGTTGCCCTGCACTGGACTCCTCCACTGAAGAGGGAGGAGAAAAGGAAAGCATTTTTTAAAAATTATGAAAACATTTCTAAGTGTAACATTGTAAAGGACCGGGCCATAGGGCAGTCTGGCCTAGTAGTCACATGTCTGCTCACCAGGGACAGTAGCCATCAAGCAGGAGTTGGGGGAATCACAAGAGCCAGGTCCTGTAAGCAAGAGACAGAGTTAGGCTGAGGATGGAAATGGGAGATCAGAGATAGTACAAGGCTGGAATCAGGAGGCAGAAACAGGGTCAGAGTCAGGCTGGAGTCAGAGACAGGAGATGAAACAAAGTCTGGCATTGCACCAGGCCAAAGTCTGTGTGGTTACTCAGACAACTTCCTGGGGTGACCGCTGAGATTAAATAGGGTGCTGGCCAATAAGAGATGGCTGCAGGGTACCATCACTCTGGGTCTCCTATAGTGCCTACTCTCTACTGTGCTCCCTGGCTGTACCTCTGCATAGCCTCCCAGTGGCACTGTGGGAACATCAGCTGTCCCAGGCTCTGCAGACCCCTTGATCTAGTCCCTGGAGTCTTACATCTGTTATAGCAAATAGCTTAGTTTTTAAAGTGGGATCAGACATTCATGGATAAGAACAGCCTTTGTAGTTTGGCCTTGTGAAAATAACATGACAAGGGTTATTTTTATCTATCTTGATGCTTCAAGGTATAAGATAATCATTAACTGGGTTCTGGAAGAAGTTTTCCTCCATTATATATTGTTACACAATTAGATCCAGTATGGCTGCGTTACACCTTCCTGCGAAGCGTCCAGCACTGGACACCATTGGGAGACAATACTGAACAAGAGGGGTCTTTTTCTAAGATTTTTTTTTGTGGTCTTTGTATTCAGGGCTTGATCCTTAACTGTGCTGCACCCTCTGGACCAACACAGAAAAGAACTTACAGCCAGCTTTTCTTTTTACTTTTTATTTAACACAGTCATTCTTTTATAAAAGAAATCTTATAAAACTTGTTTTACAACTGGAATAGAGCCAATCTTAGTATCTATACAATTCCATATTGACCTCTGGAAGTCCCTACCACGGTTTTGATGAGACTTGCTACCTGTCAGTTTCTTCAACTTCGTAGTATTCTTCACATATTGTGGTTGATGCTTTTTTAACCTGTCTTCCTCTTTGTGCTTGTCAATTGGTAGCATTGGTTTAAAGTCTTTCATTATCTCTGTTTAGGTCCAAACTTCTGTTTTTCTTGCCTGGAGATGTATAACCAATTTATTAGTTGTCTGTCAAACTCTACACACTATTAAGCTTTTTTCCTTTTTCCTCTCATCTTCCTTATTTTAATATCTTAAATTTTATTTTAATTTTAAGTAGTATTGAAGGGTTTTTAAATTGTCCTGGAAATTCTGCATCTTATAAAAGCCATGAAGAACTGATCTCTCATCTCCTAGTCACTGTTAGTATGACCACTGCATGATGGTGGAAGAGGAATGATTCCCTTAAAACAGTTGATTGGTTATCAAAAAGGTGTAGGAAATTCTAGTACAACAAATAACTCATCCAGTCATAGTTCTACAGATTAGAATGAAAAAAGACACTACTTAGACATTTGGTAGAACTTTTTGGAGTTTGCTGGAAGGGGGTCATCTCCCACCATTGATAATTTTAGGGCTAGATTTTCAAAGATATTTAAATTCCTAAAGATGGAGGTAGATGTCTAGTGGGATTTTCTAGAAAGAGGAATATGGATTATGTGCATAATTCCTCAGTCACCATATGGAAAATTTATCTTTCCGTCAGAAATTTGCTGAATTATTTGTAATTTAGTTAATGTGGGAATACTGGGATCATATGATTACTTATATTACCGTAGTGCAGAGATTCTCAAACTTTTGTACTAGTGACCCCTTTCACGTAGCAAACTTCTGAACACTTTTTTATATATCTAATACCATTATAAATACTGGGGCAAAGCGGGGTTTGGGGTAGAGGCTGACAGCTCACGACTCCCTGAGGAGTTGTGACCCCCAGTTTGAGAACCCCTGGTAGTGCAATGGGGTCCCAGCTGAGATTAGGACCCATTATATGAGAATCCATTGCTTAAGAAACAGTCTTCACTATGACATTGCACTCCATATGATTTTATGAAAATATGCTAATGTGTGAATAATGTAACTGGAATATGCATCATGCAAAAAGTCTCTTGTAAGGTATCATTACAAAGCTTACAATCTACTGAGTGTGGTCATCCTATTTGTATAAATGTATCATTCTTGTATCTGAAACTAGAAATATGAAATATAATTGAGGTCCTAATGTAATTATGCAAAGTGTGGGCCATTAATGGTGGTTTGGAATCTTGATGGTTCCCATCAACTGGGACAATTGGTTGTAAATGGCTCTGTTTACTTGCAAGCCTTCCTGTGAGTCAGGCCAGGAATAATGAAGGCTTGGAGTCTCACAGGACATGTGACTATGTCACCTGGTACTGGAATCCATTTAAACCTGGTGCTTTTTCATTTAGAAGGAGGGGTGGGGACCTAGAGAGAAAAAGCTGTATAAGGAGGTGGAACAGAAAAAAAGGAGGTTCCAGTCATGAGAAATCCCCTACTTACCACCTGAGCTGAAGCTAACAAGAACTGTACCAGGGGAAAGGACTGGACCCAGACTAGGAAGGAATCCAGTCTGTGAAAGAAGCTTATTGGAACATCTGAGGGTGAGATTTCATCTGTAATCAGTTTCTTAATGTATTAGACTTAGACTTGTGTGTTTTGTTTTCTTTTGCTTGGTAACTTACTTTGTTCTGTCAAAATTAAAATGTCTGTACACTAATGCGAGGAGCCTAGGTAACAAGATGGAGGAACTGGAGCTGCTGGTGCAGGAAGTGAAACCGGATATTATAGGGATAACAGAAACCTGGTGTAATAGTACTCATGACTGGAGTACAGGTATTGAAGGCTATGTGCTGTTTAGAAAAGACAGGAAGAAAGGCAAAGGTGGCGGAGTAGCAAATCATGATCCGGCAGCTCTCTGAGGCACACCCCAAGCACTATCTCAGGGGAAGCTCTCAGAGCTTTTTTTACCCAGTGTGATTTTTTGCCCAGACAGACTCTGTCTTATCCTTCCATCACTTTCTTATTTCATTACAGTTAATCTCATCATTGGATGTACAAGAGAGACCTCTTTAATGTCTTTAACGAAGTAGATCACAAACGGGAAAATCTGTGTGACTATGGGAGACTTCAACCTGTCCCGGACTATACCGAACTGGAGAGAGCCTCGCTATGCATTCAGAACGAAAGTCGGTGTCCCAAATTTTCTGGATGTGATAGCGGAGTGATTTCCTCATTCAAGTAGTGAAGTATCCCACCACGAGAGGGATAGCCATGTAATAAAGATAAACGAAATCAAAGCTTAAGAATATGACTTTAGATAGCTGTAGAGCATCCCATGAGGACGCTCGTAGAAGATAATGGTGGTAGGGACATAACTTGGTTCGAGTGATGCATGAGCTGATTCAGTTCAATACTAGATGCGAAAGATATACTAAACGTAGATCTGGATTAGGTTTTCGACTTCTCGAGGTCTAATTTTAAAGAGTTAATGGAAATTAGGTAAGGGCAGTGGCGTTGGACGGAGGAGACTTGTGATGTAAATGCGGAGAGCTGAATTTACTTTCAAGTCCCGGCAGCTGGCGGAAACTGTTCGGAAATTCTCGTCATCCCAAGAAAAGGGATAAAATAACCTATCGGTTCAGAGAGTTTGTTAGCCAAGCGATGATAGTAAGCAACTCAGAGATGGGGAGTTAGGAAAAAGCAGATAAGCACAGGCACTGGATAGAAAGGCGCGAAATTAGCAAGGAGAAGACCTAACCTTTAGTGCGTCAGATACAATGTTATTGGATGATAAGTTGAGGAATGGACTACAACAGCCACGATCGAACTGGATCCTTGCATAATGGGATATCAAAACCAATATTAAAAAAGGTATCTACAGGACCACTATTAAAATAAGGAAGATAACCTAAGAAAGAAGAGTGGGGCCGTATACACTGAAAATGTCGACTGGCAGGAATGAACTGAAAAGGATGGAACGGAAGGTTAAGGAATAAACCTAGGCATGGCCCAATATCTAAATAAGTACTTTGCCTCAGTTTTAAATAAGACTATGAGGAGTTTAGGGATGATGGAGGGATTATAAATGGGAATGTGATACTGGAGGTGGATATTACCACGCATCTGAGGTAGAGCCAAACTTGAACAGCTGTTAATGGGAACAAAATCGGAGGGCCCGGACAATCTCCATCCGAGGATATTAAAGGAACTGGCGCGCGTGAACATTGCGAGCCGTTAAGCAGAGAATTTTTAAGCAATCGATTAACTCGGGTTGTACCGTACGACTGCGAGACATTGCTAACCGTTAATTCCTATTTTGTAAGAAAGGGGGAAAAAAAAGTGATCCGGTAAAATTTATAGGCCTGTAGCTTGACGTCCTGTAGTATGTGAAGGTCTTGGAAAAAATTTAAGGGAGAAAGTAGTTAAAGACATAGAGGTCAATGGGGTAATGGGATGAATTGCAACATGGATTTACTAAAGGTAGATCGTGCCAAACCAACCTGATTCTCCTGTCTTTGAGAAGGTGACGGATACTTAGATAAGGAAATGCGTAGATCTCTAATTTACCTCGATTTCAGTAAGCGTCGTTGACAGCCGTCCGCAATGGGACACTGTTAGTTTAAATTGGAAAAAGAGGGGATGAAATATGAAAAGTTTAAGGTGGATAAGGAAGCATGGTCTAAAGGGACAAGACCTCATGCCGGGTCGTACTGAAGGGTGAACTGTCAGGCTGAAAGAGGTTACTATGTGGAGTCCCTCAGGATCGGCGTTCTGGGGACCAATCTTATTTAACCTTTTATTACTGACCTTGGCACAAAGAGCGGGAAATGTCTAATAAAGTTTTGCCGGATGACAGCAAAGCTGGGGGTATTGCTACATTACCGGAGAAGGACCGGGATACTATTCAGGAAGATCTGGACGCACTTGTAAACATGGATCAAATAGTAATAGGATGAAAATATAAAGTGAAAAAGTGCAAGGTCATAGCACTTAGGGATTAGATAATAAGAATTTTAGATATACGTTGGGCGACGCATCATTGAAGCGACAGAGAGAGCGAGAAGGACCTTGGGTATTGCGTTGATAGCAGGATGACTATGAGCCGCCAATGGATATGGCTGTTAAAAAAGCAAATGCGGTTTTAGGATGTATCAGGCGAGGTATTCCAGCAAGGATAGGAGGTGTTAGTACCAAGTTATATAAGGCGCTGGTGAGACTCCACCTAATATTGGAATATTGTGTCAGTTCTGGTGTCCCATGTTTAAGAAGGATGAATTCAACTGGAACAGGTTACCAGAGACGGGCTAACCTAGATGACTCCGAAGGTGAATGGAAAACCTCGCTCATTATGAAAGGAGACTCAAAGAGCTTGGCTTGTGAGCCTGGCCAAAAGAAGGCTGCGGGGGATATGCTTGCTCTATATAAATATATCAGGGGATTAACGTTAGGAGGGAGAGGAATTATTAAGTTTAGTACTAATGGGACACGAGGACAAATGGTACAAAACTGGATATTAAGAAGTTTAGACTGAAATTAAGACGAAGGTTCTAACCATTAGGGGAGTGAAGTTCTGGAAAGCTCTTCCGAGGAAGTAGTGGGGCATAAAGACTTAGCTGCTTTAAGAACTAAGCTTGATAAGTATATGGAGGGGATGACTTATGATGGGATAGTTTAATTTGGGCAATTGATCTTGGATTATCAGCAGATAAAGTCTGCTCAATGGTCTGTGAGGGGATGTTGGATGGGATGGGAACTGAGTTACTGCAGAGAATCTTTCTTGGTGCTGGCTGGTCGAGTCTTGCCCACATGCTCCAGCGGTTAGGCTATGATCTCTCATAGGGCGATTTGCTGGGTCGGGAAGGAATCTTTCCTCCAGGGCGTGCAGTTGGAGGCCTCTGAGAGGTTTTCGCCTTCCGCCTTCCTCTGCAGCGTGGGGTATGGGTCGCTTGCTGGTGGATTCTCTGCAGCTTGAGGTCTTCAAACCACAATTTTGAGGATTTCAATAACTCAGTCATGGGTTAGGGGTTGTTATAAAAGTGGATGGGTAGGGTTCTGTGGCCTGCCATGTGCAGGAGGTCAGACTAGATAATCATATTGGTCCCTTCTGACCTATGAGTCTATGAGTCTATGAGTCTATTACTTGGAACCACTTAAATCCTACTTTTTATACTTAATAAAATCACTTTTGCTTATTAATTGACCCAGAGTAAGCGATTAATACCTGGGGGAGCAAATAGTTGTGCATACCTCTCTATCAGTGTTATAGGGGGCAGACAAAATTATGAGTTTACCATGTATAAGCTTTATACAGAGTAAAACAGATTTATTTGGGGTTTGGATCCCACTGGGAGCTGGGTGTCTGGGTGCTAGAGACAGGAGCATTTCTTAAGCTGTTTTCAGTTAAGTCTGCAGCCTTGCGGGACGTGGTCCAGACCCTGGGTCTGTGTTGGAGCAGACTGGCATGTCTGACTCAACAAGGCAGGGTTCTCAAGGCCCAAACTGGCAGAGAAAACGGGCTCAGAGGTAGTCTCAGCATATCAGGTGACAGTCCGAGGGGGGTCTCCCTGGTTGAACTCGCCACACTTACCCCCGAGAGTTTAGAATCAAAATGGACAAGGCAGACAAAGAGTGAGCTGAGAAATTGAGAATTGCTCAAGGTCATCTGGCAGCAGAGCCAGGAATAGCACCCAGGTCTTTTGAGGCACAGCACAATTCTTTATGCACTAGGCCATGCTATCTCTAAGGCATAGTTGGTTGCTATTTCAGTTTCTTAATGTTGTTTTTAATGTTGAACACTGTTACTTTAAGAGATTAGACATATAAAAACAGAAAGAAATAAGCTTCAATATTTTACTCCTGGGGGAATTCTGCACATCTGCACATGTGCATAATTCATGTCCCCCACAGGTTATTTTTTCTCCACAGAATATATATTCTGCTGGAGAGGTACTGCAGTTATCTTTCACCCAGCAGGGGCTGTTGTGGTGCCAGAAAAGGGCAGCCAGTCGGAGAGGCTGCCACAGTGAGGTCAGGTGAGGAAGCACTGGACAAACAAAGGGGCATATGGGGCTGCTGGGGGGAGGCCACAGGCTGTGGTTCAGAAGGGCTAGTGCAGGAGACAGACTTGGAGTGGGCTCAGGAGCAAGTGGGGTGATAGCATTGAGCCAGGGACTGAATGGGAGGTGGGCAGCAGGGCTACATGGGGACTGGGAGTAAAGGGGTACAGGTACGCATGGGGATGGGGATAGGCAGTGCAGGAACACAAGGGTAGGGGGTGCAGAGACACATAGGGACAGGGGCAGATGTGCCTGACTGGGAGAGGCTAGGGATCAGCCAGGGTCTGCATGGGGGAGGCTTGCCAAGTTCCTAACAATCCCTTTCTCCCACTCCCCAAAAAGCCTGTTCCATACTTCTCCCACTCGCAGCCAGCAACCCTCTAGGTTCATTCACAGGCTCCTTCCCTCTCCCTCAACTCCTCTGTTAGCCCTGACTCCCCCAACCATTTGCACCGCTTCTTGAGGGGTTATGGGGAAATGGTTCTGTATTGTAGTTTAAATTAATTATTCCTATGCTGTAATCTAGCCTTTAAAGCAAGTAATTTCTTTTTAAAATATCCTAAAATATCACACACAACTTTACCTAACATCATACGTATTTTAATTTTGCCCTTCACTTTACAAAAGGTATTAAACAGAATAGGACCCAAATAGGGCCTGACTAACAATTTTGGTGAATTCCTGACTCCATTAAAGGCAATGGCAAAACTCCCATTGTGTTCCGTGGGGGCAAGATTTCATCATTTATTGTATTTATTGCATCAAAATGCATCATCTGGAAGATTAGAGGAAAAACTATATTTACAATGCTGAAGTTTAGTCCTTTTTGGAGGAAGAGGTGGGGTAAGTGGTGCTCTTCACTATGGATGTTTAATTTTGAAAGAAACTAAAAGGTTGATCTATCTACAATGACTGTGGGTTGAATTTACTTCCAGAAATATTGCAAACAATGAACTAGTTGAGTTTTCATTTATCCCACGTTATGCAATAGTAATTAAAAGGTACAGTTGGAAGGTGGAAGTCCAAAAAAAAAAATCTTAAAACTCCATATTGGTCCCTGGTTACTACTTCCACATGATACAGAACAAATTACTGCTACGAAGTACCCTGGACCCGCACTGCCTACACTGCTTCCGGCACAGAGAAAAATTTATTGACATTGTAGACCTTAGCTGAAGTTACATTATTCAAAAGATGTAGTATAGCTTTATATCATCAGTTAACAGTTTTTTATTTTGGACGGTACTTTAATTGGGTTACCCTGCTGGAGGTAAAGAGTGAGTGTTTTAGTATATTTCCACCATACCATCATGAGCTCTATGTACAAAATCTTATACTTCAGATCTGTTTCCCATTTTTTCATCTCAGAAGCTCATTTGTAAAGTGACTAAACCTGTAAGAGTAAGATTGTATAAAGGGAGAGGCCTGGAGCTCAGATGGTACTGGACCACCGCAGGGAGCAGACCTCTCTTCCAGGGAGCCAAGATCTCTACAGGATCCTGGACTAGCCTCTGAGTGGAGGTGTGCCCTGCGGTCAGAGGACAGACTAGTAGCCCGAGGAGCTGCCAGGACCACCATCATATGAATGCCCTGAGGAGTTGTGGAGACTGCCAGCAGCCAAGTACCCTGAGGAGACTGAAGACCTTTGAACTATGGAGCCCTACACCCTGACTGTGGTATGAAATAGCCCCGGGGAACCAGACTTTAGTCCAGTTTTGCAGCCAGAGATTGAATCAGCATGTTTCGGGTGGATCCCTGCTGACCCACTATTAGGGCCCTGGGCTGGCACCTGCTAGGGTAGGGCAGACCCCCGACCTCTGCTGCCAACCTCACCCCTGGGGTGGCAGCTGATTCCCAGTTTATTGCTGTCTGCCCCAGCTAGGTGGCTGCTGGCTAAAGAATGTTTGTGGCTCTGCTCCCCCTCCCGCGCCGCCCCCCACACACAGAGGGCCAGAGTTTCCTCTATAGACTGTTACTTGCTGTCTGCCCATAGTGAAGTGAAGTTGTCTCCCTCCCCACCTGAGAGCGAGGGACCATTACAGATGTAAAAATCCCCAATAAATTCTGTTCATCTGGACAAAAGAGGAACAATGCACCACTTGCAAACAGTGAGGGGAGAGGATAAAGATTCCACTTTGATACTCTACTTGGAGCTATTTCTTAAATGTCCTTGTTAATTATGTAGATATAAGTGAGCATTCCTTATGATTTCCTCTCTTCAGGTAGAAAGGATCCATGCAGGATGTGTTACCTATAAGTGCTGATGCAGGTGCTACGTAAGTGGCTTCTATTCATTGGATGAAGCTTTTTCTACAGGCAATTCTGCTCCTTTCTTCTGAAAGGTTCTTTGCTTGACCAAGAAAAAGGCTTCCTAGCATCTAAGGTTAACAAAATCAGGCCTAATTAGAGAACATTAACCAACATGATAACATGAGTTATTAGTACCAGAGTGACCCAATATTAAGTTAGTTCCATTTAATGAGTTTCTGTATAACATTTTTAATTCTGTGGCTAAATGGTTTTCTCAGATCTTCAGAGCATTCAAAGCATTAAGCAATCTAATCAATAAGCTTGTAATTAGTGCATTCCATTGGTGGCCTAGACTTCCTCAGGCACGAGATGATGTGAGCATGATCTATGGGTTCTTCAGTTTCCCTGGTTCTGCCGAATATTTTTGTAACATAAAGACTTACTTACCAGTGGTCTTACAAAAGAAATCACAGAGTACATCAGATCCTTTAGTTTCCTATTTACCCAGAAATATGTTAGCTCCTTCAGTGTTGTGTGTTACAATTTCAGGTTTCAATATTTTGGATGCAGCTAGTGTCAAATTGAACATGAACATCAGTTAAGATTATCATCAATTTCTGGTATTTTTGTTGTTGTATTCAGCTTCAGATAAGTGTAAGAACTCCAGTCAGATATGAATTCATGTCCTAATTTTTATTTTTATTTGAATCATGTCCTAGTTTTAATTTCCAGGTAAAGCCTTGCATTCCATGCTTTTGTAGTTATCACTCAGGAAGTTTCTCTGATATTATTCCTGATTGTAGCTAAATTTCTACAATCAAGGAAGTGTATGTTCATTCATAGGCATTTCAGAGGTATTAATTTCACTTGTGAATAATTTCATGAAGCAACTTCTGTTTTTACTGGTTTCCTAGTAAGATAGTTCCATTTCTACAGTTCTCTCTTTTTTGATGGCTTTTTTTTTTATTTTATTTTTCCACCAGGAGGTGAAAGAGAAGTTTATTCTTAATAGTGATTGTAGTTGCATCCCACAATAGTCCCACCTCTGTTGCAGGAATCATTTTGAGGAAGGTACTTGTCTATCAAGTGAGATGCATGTGCTAACTCCAGAGTACCCTGCAATCACAGTCTGTTGGCAAAGAAACTTTTAAAACATGATTCACATGGGAAAAAATTACTGATTGTCACAGGCTTGGTAAAGACCCCTCTGCTGGCTTGACATTCACCAGATTTGTGTTTGGGGCTCACTTCAGTAGGCCTTGTATGCTTAAAGCCTCCCGAGTCTGGCACTGCCATGATTGGGGTCTCTCTGCATTCTCTGAGGGCAGATCTTCTGTCTAGCACCCCCTTCTAAGAGCTGGGACCCAACAGTCTAACTGGCTAGACCCTGGGACTAATGCTAACCCCTCAGACCCTCCTGTAGTTTAAGTACACCCTCACCCAGAACTCCAACCATGTGGGTACTCTGTGTTTACAGTTCACCTCTTCAGGGTCACATGATAATGAAGCAAACAGATACACAGACAAACTTTGCACAGGGTTCTAAACATAATTTCTCTTTACTTAGCATGAGAAATACACAGATCTAGACAAAATAATAAATACAGTCGTATGTATTCTCTCCGGTTTCCTCCCCACTCTCAAAAGTTCTTTGGGCATAGGCCAAAGTTGTCTGGGAGTCCAGAATCCTTCCTCTTCTCCCGGCCCTTCTGCACATGGTTTCTCATCCAGACCATGGAATCTCTTGTCTCTTCTCCCTCTCCTTAAGTGACTGCTGAGAGAGCCTTTCTTTTAAAGCCTCCAGCCCACCGATCAGCCTCCTCATGTGACACAAGTCCGTCACTGGGTGATTCGTTGCTTAATTACCTCTTTCCCCAGAATTTGCACTCAGCTACTGCTCAGGGCACACTGATTTCTCTTTTTGTCCAAGGTGCTCCATATAAATGGGAAATCATTTAGGTTAATAACTTTTCATTGTCATCCCTATGTTACTACCCCCTTTTAAGGAAGGAAAACAAGCTGCATGTTCAAAATCCAGTTTGCAGCTCGACAAAGGCACAAACACACAGTTCACAAGCTCACATGGAATTCCTAAATTGTACATAGACAGCTGTCCCAAATTGTCACATTAATCTAACAGAGTCATGGTCTGAAATTGTGATAATATCTTTTTCTCAGTCAGCACCAAGATTTTGCAGCATATCTAACCCAAAATAGAATGGTGTCTCTTTGGAAAAAATACTGTTCCACAGCATGAATGATGGACCTAAATAACCACAGGTTGTTCATCATTTATAAACTTTTACAGTACCTAGAATGCAATCTGTGAGGCCTAGTACTTGAATAGCACTTCAAAGTCAAAGCAGTATAATTCTCACTTACGAATGCTTGTCTATCCTGTGTATTTGCCACTAAAAGGGAAATGTAGTTTTTAACAAATATGTCTGTCCCTGCTCCAGAGGTATAGGTTCAGTCATTGGGACTAGCCTCACCTGCAACGCCAGAAGGGACTACTGAGATCATCTAGTCTGATCTCCTGTATAACAAAGACCACAGAACTTCCCCCAAATAATTCCTAGATTATATATTTTAATGAAACATCCAACCTTGATTTCAAAATTCAGTGATGGAGAATCTACCACAACTCTTAGTAAATTGTTCCAATGCTTACTTATTCTCACCATTAAAAACATACCCCTTATTTCCAGTCTGAATTTGTCTCACTTCAAAATCCAGCCCTTGAATCGTGTTATACCTTTCTCTGCTAGACTCAGGATCCCATTATTAAATAATGTGTTCTCCATGTAGGTACTTAATCAAGACACCACTTAATCTTCTCTTCATTAAAATAAACAGATTGAGCTCCTTAAGCCTGTCACTGCAAGGCATGTTTTCTAATCATTTAGTCATCTCATGGCTCTTCTCTGAACCCTTTCCAATTTATCAACATCCTCCTTGAATTGTGAGCACCAGAACTGGACACGGTGTTCCAAAAGTGGTCGCACCAGTGTCAAATGGAGAGGTAAAATAACTTCTCTAATCCTACTCAGGAGTCCCCTGTTTATGCATCCCAGGATTGCATTATCCCTTTTGGCCACAGTGTCACACTGAAAGCTCATGTTCAGTTGATTATCCACCACAACCCCTAAATCTTTTTCAGAGTCATTATTTCTTAGGGTAGAGTCCCCCATTGTATAAGTATGACCTACATTATTTATTCCTAGGTGGATACATTTAACCATATTAGAATGCATATTTTCGCTTGCACACAGTTTACCAAACAATCCACATCACTCTGAATCAGTGACCTGTGCTCTTAATAATTTACCACTCCCTAATTTTTTGTCATTTGCAAACATTATCAGTACTGATTTTGTTTTCGTCCAGGTCATTGATAAAAATGTTAAATAGCATAGGGCCAAGAACCGACTCCAGAGGGACCCTACTAGAAAACACCCCCCACCCCATGATCACTCTGATTTACAATTACATTTTGAGACTTAAAAAAAAAAAAATGACCGTACTGGGTCAGACCAAAGGTCCATCCAGCCCAGTGTCATATCTACTGACAGTGGTCAATGCCAGGTGCCCCAGAGGGAGAGACCCAAACAGGTAATGATCAAGTGATCTCTCTCCTGCTATCCATCTCCATCATCTGACAAACAGAGGCTAGGGACACCATTCCTTACCCATCCTGGCTAATAGCCATTAATGGACTTAATCTCCATGAATTTCCTATCAGTAAGTCAGTTTTTAAACCATTTAATGTGTGCAGTGTTAATTTTATATCATTCTTTTTTTAATCAAAATAACATGCGGTACCAGGTCGGATGCCTTACAGAAGATTACATCAACCCTATTACCTTGATCAACCAAATTTGTAATCTCATCAAAAACAGACATCACATTTCTTTGTCAGAATCTATTTTCCATAAACCCATGCTGATTTGCATTAACTACATTTCCCTCCTTTAATTCTTTATTAAAGGAAACTCGTATTAGCTAGTTAACTAGACCTGATGATTTAAAAATGTCTAACTTTAGTTGCCTCTGTTTAACATCCTCCAGAGATACTAGTAGAATGGAAAGATTATCTTCACCATATGATAAGACTGTATCATCTATTCCACACACACCCCAACATTATAAATATTGTTCTTGAGAGTCAGTGGGCTAAATTCTGCACTGATTTATATCCCATCTAGCCCCATTAGCCATTCATATGAGACTAATGTAAACTGCTGAGCTTCTAGAAGGCATCTATTGAATGCCCCATTTAGCATAATGGATTGATGTTAACAGCACTGATAAACCATCCATTTGCTTGATAGTCGTCATTCCTCTGTAGTAATACAAACCGAGTAATTAAACCCAACGTTTTAAAGTTATTGAGGAGTTACTGCACCCAGCATTGAAAGGCCTTAGTGACTTAGAAGTCTGCCCCATTTTTAGAAGTGATTTAAGCACTTAGCGCCAGAGTTTTAGAGATAGGCATGTAGTAGGATTTTCGAAAGTACTAGGCATCTAACTTCCATTGATTTCATTAGAACCTGAGATTTTATTCTGCTGCAATTTATTCTCCCATGAGATTGTGCAAACTGCGAGTCAATACAGAATTTGAATCTGTGATTTTGTATATCACTACAGTTAGATCTTTTGTTGGTCAACATCTCTTCCTTCCATTCTGCTAGGACAATCTATTTCTTCTTTATCTTATGTACACTTGCAATTAAGTAAATCTCATATTGGACCGTAAATTTTACCCACTATATTTGTACAGAAGTGATTATGCAAATTCTTTTGGCCTGGAAACTAATTATTTGGAATAATCTCTTAGAGCCCCTTGTAATAGGGTGTGCTGTGTCAGGAGCTAATTCAACACACTATCACTCTATTGCCCAGCAGTATATATTAATTGGGACCTAACTGGAAGACAGACAGTTTTAACTGAGTAGAGCTACATCTGAAGAGCTAATTGAAGTGGGAGCAACTCCAGCAGGTAAGATGATATAGATTGACAGGAAGGAAGTGCTCAGGGAAGGGAACCTGCAGTAGGCAGCATTGTGCCACAAATACTATACTCTTCCCTAAAAGCAAGTGGGAAAGCTGGCTATGGACTGTAAATATGTGTAAATGACACTACAGGCTGTGGCCTGTGGGAATACAATAAAACGCGGTGGTGGTGAAGAAGACCAGGAGTAGTTGTGGTCTGTGGTTAATGCTCAAAAGGACTCTGAGGGGATCAACCTGTGTCACCCCTACTGAGACTGACTTAAATTGGAATTGAATGAGAGATTTGCTCAGGCATGGAATTCAAGATTGGGTTATCTAGCATTAATAATTAATATTTTAGGTCTGATAGAGATACACACTGTACATTGCTGCAAGTATTTGTTGTGTTTAGAAGAGGATACATGTTTTATCCACCCACCATCCCACCATAATATCTATTAAAACTATCTAAAGGAACTGTGTTCCCAAAGCACAAAATCATGTCAAAGTACACTAACATCCTATGAGCACGATTTAATTACCAGTAATCCCAAAAGTATAAAACAGCCAAGTAAAGGACTATTATTTCTTTCATAGTTAATAGGGGCAAATGTCTAATCTTGCAGTATTAGCTCTGATTCCATTCATGCAAAGAGTGATATATGATGGTATATATTGGAAAAAGAAAAAATACATCTTACTAATAATTCCAAGCAAGAAGATTAATAAAATGGAATCCAATATTCCATAATATATCCAATATAGATAATAAAATGCAGAATTTTGGTGGATTTTATTTAAATCAGAATTTGCAACCAAATAAACAGATAATCTGAGTCTGTGTCCCCTTTCCTTGAGGAGTTCCAAGGCAATAGAATTGAGTGAGACAGGTCTTCTATTTTTTAAATGTGCTCCAATTCACAAACTTACTTTTAAAGAAAATAGTTGCTTGCCTAAGAGAATAAAAGTGAGTTTGTCCAGAATCCTCACCATAGTCCAGAGGTTCTCAAACCTTTCTTATCATGTACCCCGTTCCAGCTCTACCAGCTGCCTGCATACCCTCTTCCAGATCAATGAGCTGCCCATGTATCCCTATCCTTATCATCACTGATACATTATGTGTTCTTTTAATACTACCTGTCTTTAGCCATCTGTCCATATTTTACTGTTGCCTACAGATATAGTTATAGGGCGACACATAGAACTGAAAAAAACCCCTAAGTTCTGAACTCAGTTTGACTGGACAGTTGCTGGACATCTGAGCCCATGCTGTAGAGTGATTGGAGGTGAGGGCTCTGTACATCAGCATCTCTGGTTATCTGTGTTTTTCATTCGTACCTCTTGAAGTAAATTAACTACCATATTTTATATAACGAATTCCCACAGAGTTTTAAAGCTTTGTCAGAATAGCCTATTATGAAAATGCAGTAAATAAAATTCACCATTACATAATTTCATCTGTGTATACCCTAGGGGTATGCATACCACATTTGGGAATCCTGGCCATAGTCTATTGTATCCCTTGCTTTTTAATATATGTGAGTAGGAGCTCTAATGCTATCTAGGAGTTCTTTTTTCTCACTCTCACTCACACATGCAGACATCAGAGCCAGTGCGCTGGAACAATTTGTATAGTGGGGATGCTGAGAGTCATTGAACGAAACTGTAAACCCTGTAAATGATGGAAACCACTTCAAGCAAGGGCATGAGCATCCCTAGTTCCAGCACCTTTGAGATCCATGTCAAGTTTTGTAACCAGAGGATGGCCTCTGTATCAAGGAAAAGTAGGCATTGTAGACCACTCTCCACATGTTGAGTTGGGCACTCTTCTACCACATGAGTTATTGTCTGAGATGCTGCCCCATAGTCACAGCATGGAGAGGAAACCAGGCCTATTCAGTGCAAGGTTATGGCAACTCTGGTCGAGCCAGGGAGTAGCCTCTGAGACTGGCCCAGGATCTATGACCAAGTGGACAAGGAAGAAGTGCAGCAGTGCAGCCCTGAATTTACTAAGGCCTGGTCTACACTGGCGGGGGCGGGAGGGTCAATCTAAGTTACGCAACTTCAGCTATGTGAATAACATAGCTGAAGTCAACGTTCTTAGATCTACTCACCGCAGTGTCTTCACTGTGGTAAGTTGACGGCTGCGATTCCCCCGTCGACTCCGGCTGCACCTCTCACCCTGGTGGAGTACCAGAGTAGACGGGAGAGCACTTGGCAATCAATTTATTGCATCTAGACTAGACACGATAAATAGACCCTCGCTGGATCAATCACTGCCCCTTGATCCAGCCAGTAATGTAGACAAGCCCTAAGTGTGTTAGATTCTCTCTCTCACAAATGCTTCAACACTTGTAAGGACATAATTTTCAGCTCTCTGGCAGTACTGATCATCCATGCCTGGTAAAGGGCCAGTATCCTCTTGTCCCAGGATGTGTGTGCTGCTGTAGCAAAGTGGTGGGGAGAGATCAGCTATAGTGTTGCATCCCGGACCACAGAAGTGGGATTGTGCACTGAAATCCAGTTATATGAAAATCTACTGAGTGTCCTGTTTCTAATGGCTCCCCCATTTCTGTGACTTACATTTTCTGACTGTGATTCTGGGTTTTTTAATCCTCTTTAAATTTTTTATCATAAATGCAGCAGCAAAGAGAATTTTTCTAAGAATAACAGGGTGGGTTTGTTTGTTTTTTACACATGTATTAGATATTTCTTCAGTAGCAGCATCTTGTTAATCTTTTTGGAAAATTGAAGTGAAGCTCAGATTTCTTTAAAGTTTACAAGCTTTAAACTGCAGTGTTCTAGTTCAAGCTAATACAACTTAAGAGAGTTGATTTTCTGGCATGATACTGTAATACATTTGCACACTTACCTGTATGAAACCAACATTCACAGTTTTAAGTGGATTCCTATCTCCTGCTGGATAAAAATATTATGCAATGTTCCCATTTCTTTGATCCAGTAGTTAAAGAAAATCCAGCAATCATTTCCTGTTTAAGAGCTGACAGTCCTTCAGTGTTTATGGAGAGAACAGTCAGCGCTGGTCCCAAAAAGGGTTCAGTTATGGCAAACAAGTAAAGAACATCCCTGTAGCCCATGGGCTCTGGCTTCCACAAGTCAAGCACCTACAACATGCTGCAGAGTAGCCTTGGGCTGTATGACATTGCTTTATCTGACTGTGCACTGGAGTTGGCCAGTCTAGAGATGCAATGATCTAGTGGCGCTACATTACTGGCCTCAACACTTGTGACTGTGGCAGAGAGCCTCAAAATATGAAGCATCTCCAGCTGCTTCAGTGAAAATACTCTTCCAGTGACCTGACAGAGTGCAATGATCAGGCAATGGCATGTGCACGGTGTCATTTGCTGTCTAGAGTGGCTCACAACTGTGAGTGCCTACATCACAGCAGACTGTCAGAAAACAGGGCAGATACCCCACACTGGTGGTGTGTTTTAGAAATTAGATTTCAGCAAGACAGAGACAAATGTGAACTCCTGGATCACTATAAGTCTTACCATAGAGTCACAGACAATCCCCTTAGACTCTCCAGTCTAAGGGGATTGTCTGTGACTCTATGGTAAGACTGTTATAGTCTCTCCAGTCTCTCCAGCCACCCAGACAAACTGGATTTTATGACAAAAGGTCACTTAAACCAAAAATCACACCACATCAGGTTGCTCCCAGTCCCAAGAGACAAGCCACTTAGCCAGATCAATTGGTGCTCCAGATCTTATACCAAAGAAAGACAACACTGGTGGCCAATTCTATAGTAAACTAACTAAAGGTTTAGTAGCTAAGAAAAGGAAGTGAGAGTTATTGAGAGGTTAAAGCAGGTAAAATATATGTACAGGTGAGTCATAGCTTGTAATTCTAAATGGTGGCAGTGATGTAATAAACTGTCAGTTTCCTAAAAGTCTTTTCAGAATACCCAGATTGTCTCTGGGGATCTCCACTTTGCACCTGGTACACTTCCCTGTAAGAGTCCAAACAGCCCAGAGACGATCCTTGAATCCATATGTATAACTTCTTCTGAGCGTTCCACAACGCTTGCTGTCACCGCCTTCCTGACCATTGAACCAGGTTTCCTCAGTCAGCCGGATCCAGCCTTCGCATGCAATGGGTAGACAGGCCCTAACCCACCGAGGGTCTCAGACTCATTGGCTACCCTCACCTGGTTTAGCTTGCCAGTTGAGACGGTTTCTGGGGTGTGGCTGCTGTCGCATGCTGACAGCTACTTGGAGCCACAGGTGAGAGCTGGATGTCAAGTGGGGACCAAAGTGGATGAGCTACTCCTAGGAGTACAACTGCTTCCCCATCAGAGGTACTACCCTTCCCTGACAACCCCATACACTCCATTTTTGTTCAACCGCTTTTACGGAATCCCCACCAGCTGTGGTATGCTGGCCAGGGTAAGGTGAAGCAGGCAATGTTTAGGGCACCTTTTCTAGCTCCCTCCTCATTCTACAGAGGTGAGCAGTGCAATCCTGAATAGGGCTGCTCAGTCGCTCAAGAAGACGCCGAGCTCCACTGCTGCTTTGGTCAGAGAGGAACGACCATTATACCTGAGCCGCCTGTGTGCAGGTCCACGGCTACAGCTCCCAGTGTATCCACACCTACTGCTTTGTCGCTCGCCCTTCGCCACAGGACTTGATATGATGTGATATGATATGATGTCAAGACTTGCGCGTGAATTGGATTAAAGTGAGGGAGAGTTGTGTGACGTCAACCTCACTCTCTCTTCCCAGTACCTATCTGTATCGAGTGGCAGGACGAGAGTCGAGATGGCTGCAGATAGGACAGGGCGCAGTGGATGACCAGGATGCCTACATGTCTTGTCGTGCTCTTGAGACCTAAAGAATGAGCTTGCTGATCTTCGTTTTGAGGATGACGCTGAGAAAGACTGGGAGCGATTCCGCAACACTGTCCATACAGCTGCATCGAAGGTACTGGGGACTTCCACACGCAGGCGGCAAGACTGGTTTGATGAAAATGATGCAGAAATCCAGGCCTTACTTGCTGAGAAGCACCGCCTGCATAGTGCATATCAGAATGACCCATCCTCAGCGGCAAAGAAGACCACCTTTATCAATACTCGCAGAACAGTACAGAACTGACTGTGCAAAATGTGGGACTAGTGGCTGAGCACCAAAGCAGATGAAATACAGGCGTATGCGGACAGGAACGACTATAAGCTGTTCTATGAAACCCTCAACACACTCTATGGTCCACAGTCTTCTGGAGCTTTCCCCTCCTGAACTCTGATGGCACTGTGCTCCTTACAGAGAAGATGCAGATTCTCCAGAGATGGGCTGAACATTTTGAAGCAGTTCTCAACTGCCCCTCAGTCATCAATGATGAGGCCATTGACAGGATGCCCCAGGTTGCAGTCAATGACTCCATGGATGCTTCATCAGAAGAGGATGAAGTGAAGAAAACCATCAATCAGCTGTCAAGTGGCAAAGCCCCAGGGTCAGATGCCATACCAGCAGAGGTGTACAAAGTCGGTGGATCCGTGCTGCTACAGAAACTCACTGAGCTATTTCAGTCCTTCTGGAAGCAGGGATCCATTCCACAGGAATTTAGAGACTCATCCATCGTGCACCTCTATAAGAGGAAGGACAATTAACAGGTGTACAACAATCACCGTGGAATCTTGCTGCTCTCTACAGCGGGGAAGATTCTTGCATGGGTTCTGTTGAACTGACTGATCACTCACCTAGAGCAGAGCTTACTGCCAGAATCACAGTGCGGCTTCCGCAAGGGACGTGGGACTATTGACATGATCTTCACTGTGCGTCAGCTACAGAGAAATGTCAAGAGCAGAATCATGAACTCTACACAACTTTTGTGGACCTCACAAAAGTGTTTGACTCTGTCAGTTGCCAGGGCCTGTGGAGGATCATGTCGAAATTTGGCTGTCCAGACAGATTCATACGAATGGTACGTCAGTTTCATCACGGTATGATGGCTCATGTCCTGGATGACGGTGAAACATGTGAGGCCTTCCCAGTCACCAACAGCGTCAAGCAAGAGTGTGTTTTAGCACCACTTTGTTCAGCATGATATTCTTTGCCACTCTGACTGATGCCTTTCAACACTGCACTGAAGGAGTAGGCCTGAAGTACAGAACTGATGGGAAACTATTCAATCTGAGGCAACTGCGTGCCATCACCAAGGTGAAGGAAACTGTACTTCGAGACTTTCTCTTTGCCGATGATTGTGCTCTGAATGCTAGTACAGACCCAGAAATGCAAGCCAGTATGGACAAGTTTTCATCTGCATGCAGCAACTTCAGTCTCACCATTAACATCAAGAAGACTGAGGTCATGCACCAGCTAGCTCTCCACGCTCCATATTCAGAACCATCCATCACTGTAAATGGACAGAGACTTCAGGCAGTGAACCACTTTACGTACCTGGGCAGTACCCTTTCCCAAGCAGTGTCAATCAATGATGAAGTAAACTGAAGAATTGATAAAGCCAGCTCTGCATTTGGCCGATTGCACTCCAACGTCTGGGAACGTTGAGGGATCAGCCTACCAACGAAGCTGAAGGTCTACCGAGCAGTGGTGCTTCCAACTCTGCTGTATGCCTGCAAGACGTGGACTGTCTATCGGAGTCATGCACGAAGGCTGAATCACTTCCACATTTCCTGTCTGCGAAAGCTTCTAAAAATCAAATGGCAGGACAGACTGCCCGATACTGAAGTCCTTACCAGAGCCAGTCTGCCGTCAGTTCACACACTGCTGATGAGACCCCACACCAGATGGGCCTGACATGTCATGAGAATGTCAGATGAGCGCATTCCTAAACAGCTCTTCTACAGAGAACTCACCCAGGGAAAGCCCTCCCATGGAAGGCAAAAGATGCGGTTCGAGGACACGCTGAAGACCTCTCTGAAGTCCCTCGAGATCAACACCGCCACATGGGATACCCTTGCACAGAACCGTCCAGCATGGCGTACGAAGGAGTTGTTGAGGTCTTCATCAACAATGATGGACGAACATCATAACTTCTTCTGACATAAAGCATGCTGACAGTATATCTATCCACATAGGGTTTTTTTTTATGACAGTGAGTGAGGAATGTATTTTGAATCTTTGACCTCCAATCATCACACACAATGGCCACTTGCTTTGAGATTAGCTCTTTTCTGTTGAAGTCCTTCATTAGCATTTCACAAGGCTTCTTTGATGGGTTATTTAGGTACAGGGGTTTAAACAACGTAAATGTTTGCTGCTGCATTAGAACATGATACAGACAAATGAAAACAATGCAAGTAATGTTTGATTAGTTTTATGAAGTCTAAACACCAAATACATTCTTCTACCTTCAACAATCACTTTGATCTAAACTAATAGACAAGTGAATTGGCCTGAATCAGGGGCAGCTCCAGGCACCAGCATGCCAAGCGCATGCTTGGGGCAGCAAGCCATGGGGGGCGCTCTGCCGGTCGCCACGAGGGCGGCAGGCAGGTTGCCTTGGCGGCATGCCTGCAGATGATCAACTAGTCCCGCGGCTTCGGCGGACCTCCCACAGGCATGCCGCCGAATCCATGGAACCGAGGACCTCCCGCAGGCAAGCCACCGAAGGCAGCCTGCCTGCCATGCTTGGGGCGGCAAAATACCTAGAGCTTCCCCTGGCCTGAATACGCTCTGGCACGACCTGCTCTGCCAGAATCACACACAGTTGTGCCAGGAAGAGGTATGAGAACATAAGACGATTTAAGAAAGTGTGGCTAAATAATCTCTTGTCAGCCTCATCTCTGCACAACAAAACATTGAAGACCAAGCCATGAAGCTCAAACTCAGCCTTAACTTTGCAGATTGACTCTATCTATCTCTGTCTAACATACCTGGAGAAACAGTAGATATAGCATGGTCCTTGCCTCTAAGCAGCACATGCTCTTGATGTTGTCAGTGATATATTATAGATTCAACATTAATGAAAGTCTTTAGCAGGGAAAAAGCGAAGAGGGATGAATAGCAAAGTGGTCTTTGATAGCAAAGAATGAGGCATAATATTTTAACACTATCAGCTAATTGATATTTATTGTGGTATGGACATACACTACAAGATCTAAAAGTCTTGAGTTGACACTCCCAAGAGTCTGCAGAATACTAAGTGGGAGATTGGTGAGTAATATCCGCATTTAAAGAACATAAGTTTCACTAATTATCAGAAATCTTGTAGGTTATTGTCTAGACATTTTGTCTTGCCACTTGAATGCTGGCATTTTGACCTTCCTTCACCAAGTAAGTAAAGTGCTTTTGTAAAACCAATCTATTAATATGGGAACTGTTCAGACTGTAAGCAAAGTAAGGAAATAATTACTCAGATGTAACCTTCCATATAGCTCCTTCCCTTCCATCCACAGATTTGCTGCGCTTGAATAACCTGACAACTATTCTATCCTTGACTCCACCTTCCCTACAGGTTTTCATAATCAGACTGTGAAGGTAGATTATCTGAGTTTAGTGAAGTAGATTCCCAAATCACTACATGACTCATACATAGAGCCTGCCAGAGGCTGACAATTCCATTTCCCAAAGACTTTTGAGGTTCCAAAATTTGTTTTTGTTCTACATCAGCACATAACCCCAAACTCTTTGAAAGCTTTTGTGAGATGGAATTTTAACAAAACGTCCATTTTCAGAGTGAAAAGGTCAGGTTTGGATTCAGGTATCCCCCTCTGTGGAATTGATCAGACTCTCTGCTGGATCTCAGGAATGTTTCCATCAAAATTGATACACCTCCACAAAATATTTTGGTTTTGATGAAACAGCATTTTCCAACACAAACAAATTGCATCAAACATTTTCAGCTATATTAATAGATTAGTTAATGTCTGTACAGTCCTTTAAAGAAGTAAAACTCTATGTGGCATTATTGTAGTTAATTATTAGAGACCAGAAAACCCTTTTTAATGTTGAAACTGGAAAGCAACTTTTAATGAAAAGATTTTTATCAGGTTTGTAACGGTAAATTAATGCTTCAAAAACACCATATTAAAATATATACCCAAGAAAAACTCTCTCTCAAGCTTTCACACACACTCATAAATACATATCCCTCATGCTGGACCAAAGGACCTGTTCTGATGGTCTGGTCATGAAGGACAAACACTTTTTATGCTGTCTATACAGTTTCTCCTAACCAGAATAACATTAGTCCTTTTGATTAAAAGTTGGTGATTTAGATTTTCAGTTGTAGTACCAGGATAGACCTCCCACTGCTATTAGAAGAACAGGTAATTGCTACAACCAGGTCAACATTTTTTCATCTCTTTATGGTCAGGAGATTATGCCCATTTCTTTTGGATGCAGCCTTTGCAACCATTATCAGGCTTTTCTAAATCATCTGCCATGTGGCTATACCTTAAATTCATTTAGGAATTGAAGCTGATGCAGAATTTAGCTGTCCACTTAAGCAGTGTGCCATTCTGTGAGCCCATTAAATCAGTGCTCTATGATCTGCACTCACTACCTATTGGTTTCTGGGTAGATTTTAAGATTTTTTTTTCATTAGTAAAGCCTGAGCTCTACTATCTAAGAGAGTGTCCCTCTTTTCATGAGACACAGCCACAGTAATGGTCAGTGAAGGCACCTGAGCTACTGTTCCACTGGTACAAAAGGGAAGGGGCTACTGGCAGGGTATTCTCTTGGCTGGTCTCCACTATGGGAAGATGGATGTTGCTGCAATCAATGCAGCAGGAATGGATCATGCGGGTCTAGTGAAGACCCACTAAATCAATGGCAGAGCACTCTCCAGTCGACCCTGGTACTCCAGCTCTCCAAGAAGAGTAAGGGAAGTAGACCGGAGAGCATCTCCCATTGACTCAGTGCAGTGAAGACACTGGGGTAAGTCGACCGAAGCTACGTCGAGTAGTGTAGCTAGGTCAAGTAGTGTAACTTAGGTCAACTTACCTCAATAGTGAAGATAAGCCCTTTTTCAGGGTTCCACGGCTTTAGAACTTGCTTCCCAATTTGGTGCAAAGAAGACTGAGTTTGTTAACCTTCAGGATACACTGTGAGGGCCATCTTATTCCCTGGCCTTCAGGGAGTTGGTAGGAGGGTGACGCTAGGAATGCTGGTAGGGTTTGTTACTGCATTTTTCTTAGATATGCTTCCTTGATAGTGTTCTCAAGGGGTCAGTTGTTGAATTTATTAGGTCTGAACTGTACTTTTAAGAGTTTGTCATGGATGGCCAGATCCTGGGATGAATATGCTTTTATGTCACTAGTACAAACCTCAGATAAGTAAATAAATAAATACATTGTATAGCTAGATTTCATTTAGCAGGTTTTATATATTTTGGTGGTTACATATATCATCTTAAAGACCAAACCAAAACATCTGGAGCCAAATCCAGAAATATTACTCAGCATTTTTGTTCAGTCAGTTTAGTCAGGCGAACTTCTATTGACTTCAGTAGGCGTTTGCATGAATAAAGCTGAATGAACATTGAATAAAACCTGAATAAAGACCTTAGGACTTGACCTTAGCAGCAGGATCAGCTGGCCATGTGGAGTACAAACCTGTCTGAACCCCTCCGAGTACATACTTGGCATGTCTAGCCCATGCTGCCACTGTCTATGCTACCCAGATACACTATTATTTTTAACACACTAGCTTAGATGAGAGCAAGCACAAGTATATCTATGCAGGCCTGGAATTACACCGCTACCTCGTAGCATACATGTAGTATGAGTTTTGGTGTTTTTAGAATATGGCAATATTACATAAATTAAAGTCTTAAATGTAAAAATTACAGTCAGGCCTGGATAATCTGCACTGTGTCTAAGCATCCAGAGACTTAGGTGGTGGTCAATCTTACAGCATTTATATATATTTGAAAATAATTTGATACGTTGGTGCTTTTCAATTTGAATGCAAGACATTTGCAAATTGATTGGGAGTGATTATTACTGATGCGTACAGTCTTCACAGAGTTGCAACAAATGAAAAGAAAATCTCAGATGTGAAACCAGACAAGATTTTACTTGATTTTATAGAAATTATTTTTACAATTTATATTTGTCAAATCACATTTCTGTAATTATATGTAACCATCCAGTTAGCATAATCTATATTTTCCTTCCCTGGCCTGAATGTTATATGTGTGTCATGTTATCTGCACAATAGTTTCTGTTGTATTATCACAATTGTAACAATACAATGATTCTTTTATCCATGCTATTTTTAACAACTATGAAAGATTGTGTGATCAACCTTTGTTTTTAATTGATCAGAGATTCATAATGTAAGTAATTGGATTTTTAATTGGTTCCTTCAGCATTCTATTTTTGGAGTTCCTCGCAAATAACCAGTAGCTCTACTGACATTGTGATGGAGTCCAACTGTAATTAACATTAAAATTTCTGGCCTCATGCACTGGGACATGGTTCATGACCTAGCATTTATGGTGACCCTTGGAAATAATGTGATAAAGCACTCAGGAGTGTTCAGCCAATTGGAGTGCATGGATGACTGAACATTCCATGCCATCTAATTTTAGAGAGTGGGTGCCTCATGCTGTGGAATGTTGTCTCTCCAATGTCTCCTAGAAGACCCTTGTTCCATTAGTTTTTGGGACCAAGGCAGAAAACTGCAATAAAAATATACTCTACTGAAATGAAAGTGCGTTTGCCAGTTAGTGAAAAAGGATGTTATAGATGAAGAAGCATAAGTGTATAGTTTGTCCCAGTAGTGCAGTTTCCTCTATTCTGATTGTGGGTGTCTGATTTGCATCATTCTGACATCTCCTTTAGTATGTGTGTACTCTGATTAATAAGAGTATAAGGGTTTGCACAATCACTCTGGTTATTTCTCAGTTATTGCACTGGGGACATTCACCCCTGTGCAGAGGGTCAGCACAAAGCTTACTGACCATTTACCTTCTCCAATTTGGGCTTTAGAGCTAGTAAAAAAAAATCTGAATTTCAAAGTTTTTGAAAATTGTATTTTTTATGGGGAAAAAAAGTTCAGCAAAACTTTTTTGCAGAAATTCTGATGAGCTATAAACCTGGTTGGAAATCGTTGGTGCTTGGGAAAATGTTGACTTTTTTTAAAGTTCAAAAAACAGTGAAAATGTTTGACAACAATCAGTTACATTTGTTTACTGATTTTTTCCACCCAGCTCTACTATTTTGAGGACTTAAACAGAACATAACATAGGCCTTGTGCTAGGCTTCTGTTCAGGGGTGCATTTCACCCACTGTAAATATGTAAGTATCACTATTGGATTCTATATAGATTATTAAGTACTGACCATGTATTAGTATAGGATACAAATATTAAGGCACCTTCTCTGCCCCGAAGAGCTTTAAAATCTAGAAGTCGCATGCAAAAGGCAAGACGCACTGGGAGATCCCGGAGAAGATACTTTAGATAATCTTTTTTAATTAATAAAAAACTACATTCTGGGCTTCATCAGAGTTACATCAGGGATGAATTTGAACCAATAATACACAGGAGAGCTGGTTGAAACGCTGTGATCAAAATGATGAAAAAAGTCCCTTTTTATTTTTTTTTATGAAAAACATTTTAGTTGCTCTAAATTTTCAACAACTGAAATATTTCTTGAGAATTTTAGCATAAAAAAATCTGTAAAACATTTTTTGGAAAAGTTTATTTTGAGTATTTTGAAGAAAATACCATGTGCTGACTAACTGTAATAACTTACTGACCTTGTAGAAGTTTTCTGAGCTTAATTCATTTACGTTTTTAAATGGTGTTGAGATCCTGGGACAGAAAGTGCTAGTGATGTTCAAAATGCTATTATGCTTACATACGGTGCCACCCTGTTTGTATTTTAGGTGACTAAATTGTTCAGCCCTGCTTTCTATAATGGACATATGCATTGGTCCTGCTCTGCTCAGGTATATCCCAGCTACACCGTGATTGATTGAAGTCACTGAATTTCTAGATCTCTGTTTGTCCATGCATGGAAAGGACAGGTATTATTTTCATATGCTAAGAAGAAAAATAACACTGGAGAAGAAGAATGAAATTAATTGTCTCAGCACGTGCTGATTAGAAGGAACTTTTCATTAACTCCATAATAATAGTGTGGTTGGATAGCCCCAGTATGCTCAATTTCCAATCATATAACTTTCTTACTTTCTAATTACAACATATATATTAACTTTTCTGAACCAGCTGAACTCTTCAACCTCTCTATTTCTTATAGTGAAATACAGACACTCTCTGTAGGTTGCACGAAGTAATGTCTATTAGTGTCTGATTGCTCACATCTGAAGGGAATGAGACACAAGATCGGGCATGATTCCTTGAAGTGTCAAGATTAAAGTTAATAAGTCATAAAGAGGAGATGCAACCAGAATTTTCATGTTAAAGAGATGTAAATGTTAAATTTTTGGAGTGCATTTACAAAAGGCTGACAAACTTTTGAATTGTGGGTACAAATCTAAGTACTGGTGCCTCTTACTAGCTCAGTTGCACCCCCAATTAAATTGAAGGTGTAAACTGAAGAGAGACATTTTTCAGGGGTAAATGGTGCTTGTCAGAAAAAAGAGGAGACTACTGTTTTGAAAGCCTGACCCACTGACTTCATTGTTTAATGTCCCTTTAACCTAAGCATGCATTCACATTCTCCCTTAAAAAGAAAGCCAGAGAAAAAGGTCAACTACTAAGAAATAATTGTGTGGGACTGTGATATGATTTACCAACACGTTCCACAGCACAATGGATTTTTTTTTAAATAGTTCTTTGTCCCTTAGGATAGGTACTGTCAGTTTGAGAAACAGTATCCTGCCCTAGCAGGGGGCAAATTCAGTGATCTTCTTCTACACTTAGCTGAATGGTCAGCCATAGTGATCTTTCACCATTTGAGCCATTCCTGTGTGGCCACAAGAGCTTGACAGGCCAAAAAGCCAACATCGGAACAGACTTGATGCACCCAGGTAATAGCTGTCTCCACCCCTCGGTTGGTGGAATTTTATCCCAGATGTTACAAGCCATCTGGAGGACGGTTTGTGCTGGAACATTTTGTGACATTCTGGCAACATGTCCAAAAAGTATGAGATTCCAGCTGCGGATAATGTCTGCTGTAGTCTGTGACTAGCAACCGTAAATGTCTGCATTACAAAAGAAGTCATTTCACTTTATGCCCAATATATGATGTTGGCATTTTGTGTGGGAAGACTCCAGCTTTGCCCAGTCTGAGTGGCATAGTGTCTATGTTTCACAACCGTACAGTAGTATGCAGAGGATGGAGCTGAAATAGATCCTGAACTTGGTTACCATGCTGAGATTATATCGATTCCATATTTGTGATAAATGGCCCATGGCAGATGCCAGTCCAGTGAAGAACCTCCATATGAGAGTTTATTCATAAATTCATAGATTGTAGGGCTAGAAGCGACTTCGAGAGATCATCGAGTCCAGTCCCCTGCCCTCATGGCAGGACCAAATACTGTCTAGACCATCCCTGATAGACATTTATCTAACCTACTCTTAAATATCTCCAGAAATGGAGATTCTGCAACCTCCCTAGGCAGTTATTTTCAGTGTTAACCACCCTGACAGGAATTTTTTCCTAATGTCAACTAACCTTCCTGCTGGCAGTTTAAGCCCATTTGCTCTTGTTCTATCTTCTAGAGCAAAATGACGCAAGTTTTCTCCCTCCTTAATACTACAGAAACACACCATTTAAGTAACTTGAAAAACTGCTTATCATGTCCCTTCCAGTCTTCCTCTCTCTGAACTCAACAACAACCTTCCTCCACCTTCCCTTTCATAAGGTCATGTTATCTAGACCACTATACTACATACTCTATAGTTGACCTTCTCTGGACATACTTCTCCACATCTTCTTGGAAAAGATAGCCCAGAGACACAAAGAGATGAGATATACAAGCACGAGTAGAGCAGAAATGACTTCTCATGCTTGCTCAACAAGTATATGCTAGATATAGTATTGATTATAGTGCATATAGATTGACGATATTTAGCTTGTGGTCCACTATAACCCTAGATATATGATCTCCTAGACAGTCTCTTAATATGCGTGAAACATACAGATTGTCCTTCCTAAGTGGAGCACTTTAAGTAGATATTTATTAAACTTTCAATGCCTGTTAAACATATGACCATCTATCACAAACTCGTCCAGATCATTTTGAATTATGACCCTATCCTCCAAAGCATTTGCAATCCCTCCCAGTTTGGTATCATCTGCAAACGTAATAAGCATACTTTCTATGCCAATATCTAAGTAGTTGATTAAGATATTGAACAGAGCCGGTCCCAAAATAGACCCCTGCGGAACCCCACTTGTTGGAGGACTGGTGAGCATTGAGCCCAGATAGCAAAAGCTAGAGACTGTTTCATTATTCAAAGAGACTGAAGTCATGAGTAAACCTTATCCTAGGTTTTTCAACTTTGTCTTTGACCACAAGCTCCTTCTTCATTTGCTGGAAGGCCTCGCAAAATCTATCAAGGCTCTGTACTAGAAGAACAACATCCGCATAGTCAAGGTCTGACGGAATACTACATTATAAATCCATTGCCTGACAAAAGAGTGCAAGGGCCAAAACACAGCCCTGCCTGACCCCAGATACTGATTTAAAAGGTGATGACATCCAATTCCCAAGATGTACACAGGCAGTGGTTCCATTATGAAGCTCGCTAATCAAGTCCAGCAGAGTGGTTGGGACACTTACATCCTATAAGGCTTTCCATAGCACTACTCAGATGACTGAATCAAACACAGCCTTAAGACTGACATATGCTATGTACAGAAGCTTCTTGAACTCACAGTATATCTCTGACAACAAACAGAGGGCCAAAATGGTGTCTAATGTGGACTTGTTCCTTGTAAAGCCAGATGGTTGAGGACAATGCTTCTGATGTAGCATGGGTTCCAAAAGCACCAGCAGAACATGTGCAAACACTTTCCCTGGCATGGATAACAAGGTGATCGACTTGTAGCTCTTACATTTGCTGTGCAGTCCCTTGCTCTTATAAAGTAAGATCACAATACTGTCCTTCCAAGATGTTGGCAAGGTTTCAGCTTTCCACACCAGGTGAAAGATGTCCAAAAGTGATTCCACTTCAGGATGAAAAGCTCACATTAGCAGTTCTAAGGGGATGCCATCAGCGCTTCGTTTCATCCAATGTTGGTGGGTTAGTCCAAGTGTCTGAGTCCAAAACCACAGTGGCTGCCAAATTGTCCAGCTCAGAGCAAGGTGTTCAATGATAGGGAAAGTCATTTCCAAGTCTTATCATTTTGCCACTCAGTGCTGCAATGTTCAGATGGGCATAGGATGCTGGGGTGAGGCAATGCAGAGGGACAAGGCAATTGTGCAGAATCTTTCTTCTTCCATGGTATCACCCCTCTACAAAATATATTGTATGGGACAAGGGGCATGGCCAGGGGAAGAGAGAGACTTAAAAGTATTTTCTCCTCCACAATAAGAGGGACATAATGCTAATGTTGCTTCAAATAATGTTACCTACTTTGTGCACTCTGTCACCCCTAATAGTAGAGTCATAGATTGCCATCATGGGTCAACAGCCAGTGGCAGAATGGCTACTAGCCTAGTTTGGTTGTCACAGTTGGGGGACTGGTGGCAAGGGGAATGCAGTCATAGATTCAGTGTAAATGGCTAACTGGAGATCCACAGCATTGAGGCCACAGATATCCAGAGGGTCCCAGCCTTTGGTTCCTTTGCTGATCCTAACACTACTCATTCCACACTCCCTGCCAGCCCTGCAGACCAAACTCAAATAAATGTGCAGAATGTTTGTATGAATATGTATTTGTGCAAAGGAGGAGCATATGGGTCTGTAATCCTGATTTAATCCTCCTTATCGATTCTGGGAAAGTCTTCTCTTTGATCAACACTGCAGTAGTCTATTGCATATGCTACACTGAAGAAGTGGGGAGTATGCCACTGATACATACCCCCATTGCAAAGAAAAGATCTGGAGCACAGATCAAAGAGGAGAATTTTGCTTTCGGCTGATCAGTGGTTATGTTCTATTGTTCTAGTTGTTCAAAGAAGTCTTTGGCTAACAAGACTCATAGAAACAGTCTGTCATAGTGAGCTCCCTCTGGAAAGTTCACTTCTTTCCTCTCATGCAGCTTTAGTTTCACAATACTAGACATTCATAAAGTCATCTTGCAACCTTTTTAACTTTCTACCTTTCCTAATCCAGTCACAATGCAAAATTAAAAGAGCAGCATATAAAACCTTATCCACACAGGGAACATCTCATAGCATTATGTTCAACTTGCTTTGAGCCATGGGATTCTCATTCCTAGCTACCTTAGGTACTTACATGGCCCCCATAAACATATTGTCGGATCACCTCATAGTCTTTACTGTTTTTATCCTCACAGTACCCCTAAAGGGGAGGGAAAATACAATTATGGGGAATCAAGGTTTGTTAAAGAATTTCATATGCCCCCTTATTGCCCTGCATGGCTGCAGAGCAGTGATCATGGCTAAGTCTTTTCTTATTCGATATTGTGCACAATGGAAGTATCTAAGCCCTGACCTTGCAAATAGTTATGCACATGCTTAACTTTACAGGCATGTTGTTTCACATGCATAACTTTAAGCAGGTGAGTGGTCCCACTGAAGTCATGCATGTGTGTAGTTAAGCAGAGGCAGAACTGCAGGATTATAGGATAGGATAGTGCATGAATTTTATGATAAAAGAGACCCAGGAATCTGGAGGGGAAAAAAGCAAAGGAGCTCCAAAAATCCATTGGAAAAGTTAAAAGGCGGTCAAAATGTGAGGAAAGAATTGAGCTGAGTAGAAGGGTCTTGCACTGAATTTTCAAAATAGCTATGGAAGGACTGACTGGCACAGTTGAGGACAGAGTACTAGAAATGAAGCTCCTGAAATGCAAGAAAGGACTGGCCAGTGGTTAGGGTGCTAACCTAGCACTCCAGAGACATGAGCTTCCCACATCCTGGGGAGAACGGGAACCAGCAGGCTGCTACTTTCTGACAGGAGTGTTGGAGGGGAGTTGGTCCAGAGGAGGAAGTAATCTACACCTGAAAAATAGCTGGTACAGATTGCTTTCCCCTTACTTCTGGGTTAAAGTATAAATTAAACTCTGATTCAGAATAATGCACTGCCCTGTACTTGGTCTGACTTGTATGGTTAGCTCAGCCCACAATAAATAGCCCAATAGGAAACTACATTTGTTGATGTTTGTGTGGTCATAAATGACTGTTCTTAGATATGTTTTTCAGCAATTAACGGGAAATAAACTGAGAGACAAAGGCATAGAATAAAATACATATCTTTTCAATTCTATTATGCAGTTCTGAACTAGGATTTATACCATGCCTATCACCATGTCTGAACACCTTTGGCTGTTTGAAATTATTTTAGTTTTTCTACAAAGCACCCTATTGAAATAGCTTCTTGCTTAGATCACTTAGTGGCAAGAGGCTAACTGGATTCCATTGGGTTTTACTTCTATTGGGAATAACTGGTCAGCATTTGTAAGGAGGGGCTCTATGCATAATCACCTTTGGCTAAGCATATTTCCATGTTTCTTCAGCATTTTGTAAGTGTTTGATACAGAAACAATTCTGTACATTGGAGGTACTGCTTCCCCAAGCTTCTAGGAATCTGCCCAGTTGCAATCTCAGCAATGTTATTGCAGCTCCTTCCTGTCCCTTTGATGTAGCATTTGCTTTTTAAATTCCTTCTGGTTTCACTCATTTTTCTCACTCTGCTTTTTGGCTTGATTTCTGAAGGTAGTGGGGCTCTTTCAGGGTGCAGGCTTTATCAGAGAGTGTATGCTGCCCCCCTCTAACTGTTTCACTAACTCATAGAGTTACAGTCTGATAGATTTATTAAGCATTAACTGTCACCAGGAATACTGGGAAAGACTACATCAAACAGACCATACATCGTATTGTGCTTGGAAACATCAGCTTCAATAACAACTGAGAAAGTGAACGCTGTTTATTTCCAAACTGATCTCCTTTCTGCTCAGAGGGCCCCAAACTTCCCTGTGAGTTGAAGAAGTCCAGCACCTCCAAGGATGTATTCAGTGCCTTGCTGGATCAGGCTTCTAAGTGCCTAGTTCCCAGCAGCACTGAGAGTCTAGAAATGTAAGACTATATATCTGGGATCGGCAACCTTTCAGAAGTGGTGTGCTGAGTCTTCATTTATTCACTTTAATTTAAGATTTCATGTGCTGGTAATACATTTTAATGTTTTTAGAAGGTCTCTTTCTACAAGTTTATAATATATAACTAAACTATTGTTGCATGTAAAATAAGTTTTTTAAAATGTTTAAGAAGCTTCATTTTAAATTAACTTGCAGAGCCTTGTGAACTAGTGGCCAGGACCTGGGCAGTGTGAGTGCTACTGAAAATCAGCTCAGGTGCTATAGGATCATAGATTATTAGAGTTGGAAGGGACTTCAGGAGATCATGTAGTCCAACCCCCTGCTCAAAGCAGGACTAATCCTCAAATATTGCCCCTTCAAGGACTGAGCTCATAACCCTGGGTTTAGTAAGCCAATGCTCAAACCACTGAGCTATCCCTCCCCCCTAAGGTGCCCAACCCCTGCTATATAAACTAATCTAAGAGAGACTTCATTTCTTCAATGTCATGGTGGCAGCAGAGAGAGACGCCAAAAGCAAACAGAAAATAAATACTAGAATGTAAATTGGATATTTTAAAATTCTTTCAGTTTTAATCACCCAAGGTGCTGTTAGTTACATAGGTAAGAACATTTGCTTCTTACAATATTTGTTTTTAAGTTCACACTGTGCTTTCAACTCAGCACAGTTACTAAGGATATTAACATGTCAGGGGGAATAGACATTTTGTGTTCTGTACAGGTGGGAAAAAAAGAGGTAAAAATCTGGTTGTTTCAAAAAAGAACATGCCAACTATACTATTTCCCCCCTAAAATTAAGTGTCAATAATATAGTTAATTATCCCTCTGGGCAAACTAAGAGTTGCCCTTGGTCTTAATTCAGCATTTTTAATGGTTATATAATTTACCATACCTGTGGTTCATTTAAAAAAGATGGACCTACTATTTTGTCATATATAAAATGCAGGTTTGAGTAGCTCAGGATTTTATCATCAGTTAGAAATCCAATTGATAATGGGTTCCAGGGAAATATTTCTCGCTCAAATAGGCATTATGCTTTAATGGACTGAACAACGAACTAGCAGTGAGGAACTCCTGAGTTCTATTAGCTGTCTAGCTTTGGGCAAGTCACTTAACTTCTACATGTCTCAGAATCTATCTTCAAAATGGGGATAATACTATTTGCTTTCCTGCTTCACATTCTTCTTCACATTAAGGGCTTGATCCAGCTCCACAGAAGTCAATGGGAGTTCCACCCTTTCCCTTCAGTGGGAGCAGGATCAGGCCTTAATTATACACTACTTCTGAAGTGTTGAGCCAAATTCTACCCTCAGTTACAGCCCATTGACTTTAGTGGGATTGTTCCGGTGCCATTGAGGGCAGAATTATTCTATCACCATAGCATCTCAGTGCCTACCAGGATTAAGAATAAACAAGATTAGTGTCTGTCATGAAGTTTTCTCTCCATTCCTCCCCAAGAGGGAGAAGTTAAGTGGATGTAGTGTGGGAGGGATGTTGTTTTTAAAAATGTTATATGTGTGTATAGTGAGAGAGACTGAGAGATTCAAATATGCTGTGTGCTGCTTATTGGGAAAGTATGTTGAAGGTGTTATGAGGCTTGTTACCTTTCTAAGATCCTGTTCTGTGAGCCAGATTTTCAAACACCTGTCTCAGTTTTTGCTCACATAATCTTGCAAGAACAAAAATTGAGGTCTGGTTAAGGCAGGGCTGAAAATGTAGCCTCTAAATTGTATTCATTTAGAAAAGGGGAAAAGTGAACACTCAAAGCCTTGAAATCTGAAGACATTTTAAGTATCCACATTTTTTCTGAAGGGTTACAGACAAACTTTTTTTTTTGTAAAGGGAAAAATGATAATCCTGAAGACATTTTCATATTCTGCAGCACAAAACATCATCTCATTCTTTGCACCCACAGCCAAACTGCAGGTACAAATCTAAGTATGAGCATTTCTAGCCATTCATCTAGGCAGGTAGAATTGCAAGTACTCAGGGCAAATCCTTAGCTGGTGTAAATTGTCATCACTTCATTGAAGTCACCAACTGTTCACACCAGCTGAGGGCTTTGCCCCTCAGCTTTTTGTATGCAGTTAATTCTGCAGGCCAGAGAAAATTGTGTGGGTAAGCAAGAGCAGCCTAATGTCACAGAAGAAGAAGGAAACCTTAGCACTGAGATAGTCCTGGTGACACTGTGAACATTCCCACCCCTGGGCACACCACCACAGGCAATGCCATGTCTTGGAGTTATGCTGTCCAAACAGATCTGCTTGTATAAGAGAAATGCAGTAATTTTTAAACAGGACACATGACATCACCTAATTATGTTGAAATGTCATTTTCTCAGCCAGTCAGAGGGCAGTTTTATTGCCAGTTTTGCAACTTGAACTAGGGTTGGTTTGGAATTTCAATAACCATACCAAATGCCAAACTTTTGAGTGTGTTGATGCCCACTTTTAGCCAGTCATAGTGCAGAGATTGGCACAGTTATTGCTCAATAATCATCCTGTAAATATGCAGAGCAATCTATTTGGATGGCCTCTTTTAACCATTTTGCTTTGGCTGGTCCTACACTCGGACTTCAAGCTTTCTGCCAGCAATGATGATGACACCTCTGCTTGGGCTAGGGAACAAAGCACTCCAAAATGAACTAGAACAAGAATTTAAAACAAAAAAAAATGTATTGTGGCACCACTGCAATGGGAATAGTTTTAGACAGCGTTACAAACCTTTTCATTCGTTTGCCTCCTGTCCCTCCTTTCCCTTCCCACACGGCAGCAAGGCTGTCATTGCCACAAGCAGTGTTATATCATTGTGGTGTTGTCATCAGGGCCGGCTTTAGGAAGTGCGGGGCCCAATTTGAAGATTTTCGGCAGGGCCCTGGCAGGGATGACTTAAAAAGAAATTGTATAAAAAAAAAAAAAAGCCTTTCATTTCTTCCATGTATTATTTACTTTCCATAACTATATAAATAATAAAATTATATATTATGTACATTGCATTATATATGCTGTTGATTGGTATTAATGACCGCCGTTTCACATGTATAGGTCACCGCCACTCCCTGGGGGTGTGCACATGTGTGGGTCCCAGCTGCTCCCTGCCCCCTCATTGAAGCAGGTGTGCAGGGTTACTGCCCTGGGAACTGCAGGGCAGCAGTGGACATGGGGCTGACTGGAGGCAGGGCAGAGGCTGACTGGAGGTAGTGTCTGGCTGCAAGCAGGGCAAGGGGTGCGGGGCTGGCTGGAGACAGAAGTGTGGGGCGGGCTGGCTTCAGGCAGGGCCGCAGGGGGGTGCAGCAGGGGTTGGCAGGGCTGGAGAGAGAGGAGTGCGGGACTGGCTGACTTCAGGCAGTGGGGTGCAGCAGGGTTGGCTGGAGACAGGGCACAGGATGTGGGGCTGGGTGCGGGAAGGGCAGGGTATGCAGGGCTGGTGCGGGCAGGGGTGTGTGGGGGGCTGGCTGGCTTTGGGAAGAGCTGCACGGGGGTGCAGCAGGGGTTGGCTGGAGACACGGCCGGGGGTGCGGGGCTGGGTGTGGGCAGAGCAGGGCTAGTGCGGGAAGCAGTGTGTGGGAAGCTGGCTGGCTTTGGGCAGGGCCACAGGGGTGTGTGGCAGGGGTTGGCTGGAGACAGGGCAGGGAGTTTGGCAGCGGCTGGCTGTGGGCACCGGGTGTAGAGCTGCCTTCAGGCGGGGGGGCGGGGCTGGTGCGAGCAGGGCAGGGGGTGCAGCAGAGGCAGCTGGAGCCCCGACCCTTTAAATAGTCCTGAAGCCCCCCACTATTCCAGGGTTCTGGGGGCTATTTAAAGGGCCCCGGGCGCCCCTGCTTCTACCCTGCCCCGGACCTTTTAAATAGCCACGGGAGCCCTGGGGAATTCATGGGGGCGGCAGGGCTCTGGCAGCTATTTAAAGGACCTGGGTGGCAGAGGCAGCTGGAGCCCCGGCCCTTTAAATAGCCCCCGAAGCCCCCCACTATCCTAGGGCTCTGGGCCTACTTAAAGGGCCTGGAGCTCCAGCCGAGAGAGTGGGGCCGCGGGGCTTGCCGCACTCTGGCCGAAGCTTCAGCCAGGAGAGTGGGGCCGTGGGGCTTGCCACGCTCTGGCCAGAGCTCCAACTGGAAGAGCGGGGCTGTGGGGCAGCCCCGCTCCCGCTGGCGCTTTGGTCAGGGGAGCTGGACCACTGAAGACCCCGGAGCAAACCGCAGCCGGGGTTAGTATAAAAAATAAAAAAGGCGCCTAAGGCAATGACAACCAGGGCCGGCTTTAGGCCTGGGAATCAGGCGAATCGGCCTAAAGCCGGCCCTGGTTGTCATTGCCCATGAACATTAGACGATCCCCAGCCCTTTCCTCCTAATTTTGCAACAAAATTCTGCTGCCAGTTAGAGCTGTGTAAATTCAAAGAAATCCTGTTGGAGTCAGGGGGAGTTTTGCTTGAGTAAGGAATGCCAGGGATGCTGGACCAATTTTATAGTGGGGATTCTAAAAGGCATTAAATAAAACAGTAAATAAGACCTGTTTATGATAGAGGCCATGCATTCAGTTGCCATTATTACAGGTGCTGTTGCACCCTGCAAGTACCCTTAGTGCCAGTGCCCCTAAGGAATGCTGGATAAGACCTGGAGTGAAATCTTGGATCCATCTGAAGTCAGTGGCAAAACTCCCATTGATTCACTGGAGACAGGATTTTACCCTTCGTGTTTTATGCTAGAGAAATGGATCCAACATCACTTTACACTTTTTGCACTATTATTTTCCACCTTGCCCCCATTAGGGGAATCTGTTCCACATTTGGCCCTCACCATATTGAGAGGTCTGGCCTTGGCTAAGGGGCTGTAGTATGTAAAACTTTCCTGTCAGCTCCTGTACACACATGCAGAGTATCCAGTGCTGCATAAACTCTTACAAACAACATTCTAACAGCCTGTGTCATCAGAAAACTCAGACATATTACCCCATACTGAGTTCCACAACAGCACACAGTCTAACAAACAACATCTAAAAGATTCCATCCAAGATGCCAGTTGCTGACAAAATCAAGCTTGGTCATAAGGAAGCTGAGAATACTGAGCCTGTCCATATATGAAAAAGGTTTGAAATACAGGATGACTTCTATATGGCTAGATCTCATTGTATTTACTTCCAGGTTAAAAAGTCATTGATAAAGGCACTAGTCCACCCTCAAGGGACCAAATCCTGTTCTCAGTTGCCCTTGTTTAAATCTGAAATGTCTCCACTGAAGTCAACAGAGTTACTCTAAAATGACACTGGTGAAGTTGAAAGTTCAGTTGGTTCAATACACAGCAATCCATTAAAGCAATGGCTTGGCCACTTGCTTTAGTTATTTTATGAGCATATTTTCTGCTGAAGCTTGCAGCAGTGAAGGTATTGATGCATATGTATCTGGATCAGTGTATGCATGCACAATACGATTTGGTTTATTTTTTCCTGTGGCCAGTGACTACACATACCTTGTAGATGCTGTTTCTTACTGTATGACAATGTGGCAAACAGAGCAGAAGTTATTTTAAAAACGCAGGTCATGCTTATATTTGCCTCTTCTTCCTATCAGTGATGTTACCAAGCTGGTGCCAAGGGAGAAAGGACTTTATTGTTTTGTTTTAAAAACATGTTGCCCTCCTGAGCACCCCTCCTTGGGCCATATCCCTCCACACTGGGGCTTTGTGAGAAAATTAACTGGTTGTACATTTCTGCCCACAAGCTCTAAAACTGGTTCTGTGAACCATGTCCAGATCTAAGTTACCATAGTGTAATCCTGTCTTAACTCTGTGAAACTCAGGGGAGTTTCTTTAGATTTACACCAGACTGGGTCCAAGATTTTCCAAGGGGACAGGTGATTTTGGGTGCCTCCGCTTCAGGGCAATCAACTTGAGATGCCTTAAGGGAACTTGATTGTCAGAAAGTACAAAGCAGACCCCCTGACTAAAAACTTTAGTGTCTCAAGCTGGGCAGCCAGAAACCTAAGGCACTCTAAATCACTGGTCACTTTGGAAAAATTTAGCTTATATCTCAGCACATTGGCTCTGCCTGCCTCTGACAACACATGAGTCATGAGTAACTGCCTAGACCTTTAAATAACAGTAGGTTAGTGGAAGAAACGCATTGCCCGTGAGAGCTTATGCCCCAATACATTTTGTTAGTCTCTAAGGTGGCACAAGTACTCTTCATTGTTATTGCAATCTAAGATGCTCTGGTATTATTTTATCATGTGCACTTTGATTTAATTCATAAAATAGTACATATGAAATCCTTGTAGTGCTCCTTAGCAGCTCTGAGGATTTTTTGGCTAGAGGGTGCCATTTTAAAATAGTCACTTTTCAGAGTAAATTTGCTGTTTAAGTTCTGGTCTATTGCTTTCTGGATTGTGGCAGGCACTGAAATGCTCCTAACAGACAAACAACAATAATAATTCTTTTCTAAAGTAACAGCCTGTTATTTCTTTATTTTCTCTGCAGTCTTTTGCAGGACAACTTTGGTTACATCTCATTTACTGAAACATTAATCTTCAGATCGGCCTGGCAAACAAACCATTGATCTGAAGAGCCAGGATTTTATGCTATCCATTACCTCCTCCATAAATGGTTATATTGCTACCTTTGTTTGCTTCTAAACTAATTAGAGTTAATCCATTGTGTTTCATTGATGAAAAAAATTAGACTAGATTTTGCTCTCATATGATCATAAAACTCCCTCTGAAGTTAGTTGTGTATTAATATCTAAAACACAGTTTGGCCTTTGTGCTGTAGGTCATTTATGTGTAATATTATTGTTAGCACTTCTGAAAATTATAGGTAAGTCCATTTGATGGCATAATGTTAAATAACTGACCTCACCATGAACTTTTATAGCTATAATTTACATAGCGCTGTAGATGGGCATAGTCCTTGGCAAAACAAAGGAGTCTCTGCCCTAAGGAGCTGACAATTTAAAAAAAATACCAGAAGAAGAGAACAAATACAGGGAAGTTTGTGAGAAGAGGAGGAAGGTGAAAGCAGTAAATTTATATGGCTACTTAGATGAATGTTGCATGTATCGTTGGAGTTCTTGTTTTGTTTAAATTATTATGTAAAGATAGTAGGTTACAAGCCTCCTTGGAGAAATGGGTTTTGAGAAGCAGGTTAAAGGAGGTAGTGGAGGTGTGGTGGGCTGAGCCCTCACATCTAGGTGGAGAAAGCTTATTAAAAGGAGATAAACAGGTGAGCGTGGAAGGACAACATGAAGGACACAATCAAATCATATGTTGATGATGTTTAGTCCGACACCAGTGTTGTCTTCTGGGAAGTCGTGTTTTCTTCCCTGACAAGAAACAATGTGTAGAGTGAGCAGGCTTACTTGTCTAAAGAACCCTAAACATGCTACCAGCTAATCCCATGACAGCCTGTTGACTTTGCAGGGAACAAGGAATGATACCCCTCTGCCTCCACCTCCCTCCCACTTTGCTGTCTCTGCTCAATGTGAGGAAAACGCTGGGTTTTTCACTGTCTGCATCACGTTAATAAAAACAAAAAAGAATGAGCACATGGTAAATCTGCACAAAAGAACCAATTCTGACTAATGGAATAAGCAGCTCATTAACCCACAAATTAGGTACCCCATCAGATTCTTGAACATATGTGTCTTTGTTGCCAGGGGGTCTGTTCAGAATGCTTCGGATACAGCCTGCTGTAAACAGTACTTTTCCCAGATTTTGTGGAGTTTAGTTCTCCTTAATATGAGCTGTTTTCCGAGAGGCTGGTAGTGATTCAAGGTGTTTCTTGTCCTCAGAGATCGAGCACGCTGCCTCCACGCTGGTCCTCTCCTAGAAAGCAAGATGAGTTTGGGAGTAAAATTCAAAAGCCTTGTCCAGTAGCCAAATGTGAAGCTGCAAAACTACTCATTTAAATTGTCACTGGTTAGCAGTATTAAGTGCACATGGCTGCAGTCTCCATGCTGGGTTCTGGGTTTAGTTCATTTTGCTGAAGCGAAAGGTTTGTTAAATAGTGAAGAGAGAAGTACCAGCATTTGACAAGGACTTGATGGGATAGTGGCCAATATGATGAAGGTTCAGAAGGGTTGGCCAAAAGATAGCAGCACAAAGTAAAGGTATCAAATAAATTAGAAAATAAGTAAAGGCCACAACAAACTTGTTGAAAACATAATAAGAATATGAGTAGCCATAGAGACTCAATAATGAGCAGAAAAGGATACACTTTCAAAGCACCTTGTTACTGAATTATGCCTATTTCCCTATCCTCTGCTCTGCCACTCTGCCAGAAGCACAGGTAGCACTCCTGGACTGAACTCAGCACAGCCAAACCAGACCTGGATTGAGGAGAGGTAGCATAATATAGATGACACTATTCAGGCATTGCTAGCCACATACACCACAGATAGATGAGGCTCCATCTCCCCCTTCCACTCGTGAATGGAAGTGATGGGAGGGGTCATCCTCATCCAGAAGTGGCCCAGGGTGGATTTAGGAGGCAGTTTAGCTCCTCACAGCAGACAGGCTGAACAGCATGTTTGCAAGTTCCCAAGGGCTGCACTAAGCTCAGAGGTAGAGCTGGCTGGGAAACTGACATATTTGCCATGACAAATTTCAAACAGAAAACTGGGAGGGTCAAAAAATTCAGTTTTCCTGCAGGAAATTTCAAACCAAAGCAAAAAATTTCTGTTTTGAATAGACATTTTGAAACAAAATGATCATTTTTATTTAGTTTACATAAAAGGTTGCTTTGTTTTGGTTTCTTTACACCAAAAAGCCAAAACAAAACTTTTCACAAAAACATTTGTTTTGACATTTTCCATGGGAAAATAGACATTTTTAATCAGTATTGATATTTTTGCTTTAAACACATTTTTTATTACATACAACATAGCCAAATTGTTCAGTGGAAAAACTGCCTACATGAAAAATTTCAAGCAGCTATATTCAGAAGCCCCTGGGAAATGTTTACAGTCTGTCCAGGGGCAGCAGCCCACTCCTTGAGAATCATTGTCCTGTGATAATGTATATAAACAAGAAGAAAGAGTTAGTCACTGCAGGAAAATTAATTTTGTGTGTCCTGATCTTTTGCAATACAAGTTTTAACCTTAATGTACATAGATGCAGTTTGTAGAAGATAAAGCATGACAGTTTTTGCATAGTAACTTCCTGGCTTCAGAACAATTGATTTATGATATATGTACTTGAAAGTACATTGTCAAAAATTACAATCGTCAACTCTTCAACTTTAAAAATGGCACGTTCTGTTTTAAAATGTCTCTTTGGTCGGTTTAAATAGCAGCATTTTCCCCAAAAAGGACATAACAAAAAATCCCATCTCCTATGCTGAATTGGTTGGGATGGTGGAACTGTGCTTGAATATGATGCAATCATGTATGTCATGACATATCTGTCCCCTTTTCCTCTCAGCTCCATTTCTGTGCGATGCCAGGGGACTGAAATTGACAAGAATCCTGTCTCAAGTGCTCAGAGAATGAAAATTACTTCCATTTGTATGCCTCTCACAAGAGTAAATCTGGCATAGACAGCAGCAGGAGAGCACCACATTCACATCTGCAATATTTGTTGTCTATTACCCACTTCAGGAGCTCTGTTGTAAGTCTACCGAGTTTTTGCTTTGGAAGGCTTGATGGGTCTCATTTTAATGTCTTTAATTAGAATAATATTTTAAAATAGAAAATACCATTTTTTTTGAAATGCAAATGTTGAGCTTGTCAACCTGAACAGTGTCCATAAATCAATTGTTCTTACATCATAAAAGCATAATCTATTGATCTGACATCAAGACAACTGATTCTCTTTTTCCAGAGAAACAATTCATCATAAAAGGCTGATAATGGCCAGCTAAATGACTCCAATAGTGGTTGAAAACCCTTCAGCATTTTTTAAAGTTCCAGTTGTTTTTATCACACGTATGTTGACAAACATTTAAAATATCATAATTTCTTTTAAAATATTATATTTATAGTAAATGTAGACAGGTTATTTGTTTCAAATAAAATAGCCAAAGAATGTACCCTCTTTTCCTATTTGTTAATTATTTGACCAAGCACCCTGCAGATGTATTGGTTACTCACAAATATTTGATGAATTGTTTAAGAGGACAAATGTTAGCCTAGTGGGGTGTCCATTCACACTGAGTTCTATTTTTATTTGGGCTATGTGAGTAGTTAGCAAAGTTACATGATTTTGTTTCTACTCTGATTAGATAAAGTTTTTTAAGAAGAGGCATTCACTAGTAACAAACAGCAAATATTGAATAGTGAGTATCAAATAGAGAGTACTCTTGTTTGCTACAAATACCCTTGTTCACATGCAAATAGAATTTTTTAAAAACAGAACGGCTGTTCTCCAAACACCTGTGCAAAGAAAACCCATTTGCACAAATGTTCTCAGATAGGGAATGATGAACATGGGCAGACCAAACAGCTGAGCTATTTTTCTTCAATTTAACCAGTTCTAATTTATATAGGTGAGCCCTGTGGCCTGAAGCTCTAGAGAAGGTAGGGAGCTCTCTGCTCCCATCTATTGGTGAATAGAGAGAAGTATAGCTACAGGCAGAGCTTCAAAGTATAAGCCAGGGGTCGGCAACCTTTCAGAAATGGTGTGCCGAGTCTTCATTTGTTCACTCTAATTTAAGGTTACATGTGCCAGTAATAAATTTTAATGTTTTTGGAAGGTCTCTTTCTATAAGTCTATAATATATAACTAAACTATTGTTGTATGTAAAGTAAAAAATGTTTAAGAAGCTTCATTTAAAATTAAATTAAAATGCAGATCCCCCTCCCAGTGGCCAGGACCCAGGCAGTGCGAGTGCCTCTGAAAATCAGCTCGTGTGCCGCCTTTGGCACATGTGCCATAGGTTGCCTACCCTGGTATAAGCTTTCGACACAGTGTTCTTCCATTGACTCATTTTGGAGTCACTATAAGAGTATGAGATTCAGAATTGGTCGGGTAATGGAACTGAACAAGAGCAAGGGGAAGAAGACTTCTACTTTACAGCAAGGGGATTCATCTTCAGTGGCAAGGAGTCTGCCAGGTGTGCCAATGATCCTGGTTCTCATCTATTAAGGATCCTGTGCTGTGGGAAGACACAGGCAATGACACAGAAGCAGCTCCTCAAAAAAGTATAGTCTGAAGAGGACTCTTTACTGAAACCCAGCAGAAAGAGGTGACTCTGGAGAGCAAACCCCACCTCCTACACGCACGATCTCTAACCTCTACATAAAGCTGAAATCACTGAACCTGAGTTGGGTGGTAGAGCCTCAAGACAGGCCAAGGCAGCAATTAACAATAGACTGGAGACAGGCCTGCTGCCCTTGTACACCTCGGGACTCTGGGATCACACTGTCGCTGACCCCAAACTGTGAGTAGGGTTTAGCACATGGTTAAGGGACACTTGCCAATTGAATGATCATGCCAATAGGTGAGGAACAGAATTAATGAACAGCTGCCAAAGGAACCCTGGGAGAGTAGTTATTTATCATTCATACAGATACTGTTGCTACTTTTTCCTCAAAGTAATGCTATGTTGCCTTTTTCCCTAGTAAAGTTCTCCTTGTTCCATACGCAGACTCAGTGATTGTGGACAGGGAAGTATTGCCTTTTGGGGGTATTCAGGAAAGGTATTTGATGATCCTAGAAATTCAAGGTGGGAGCTCAGGCCAGTGGCACTTGTTTAAGAAGGACCCCTCACTATTTGAACCTGGCACTTGTTGCTGCTGACAACACCTGACAAAAGGGTAACCTATATTGTGAGAAATAATTGGTGGGGGGGGGTTAGGAATAGGCTGGAGTTAGTTACTAGATATGAAGTTAGATTTGTCTCATCATCTTGGGCTCTTCATTTCCATTCAAGTTCTGTTCTTGTGGTTAATATATCAACCTTAGATTAAATAAAATAACTTGCTTTACTCCATCTACAAGACTTCAAATGAAAGATATGCTTGTTTTTAGAGGTTGTCCAATCACTTTTTTTTCCCTCTTATATTCTCTATCTTCAAATATTTGGGTTTCTTTTAAGTTTAATCTTAACTCTGAATTTTCTGAGTTTCTTCAGGTTTGTTTCTTACCATGTTCTTCTGAGGTTCCTCGCCAGTGAATTACCAGTTTGTACTCACAGCCATAACTCCAGTTTAATAAAGTCCATTGGGAGCATGAACACATAAAATTAAGTAGAAATAAAACTGTCTGTGTAAAGCAAGAGTGGCCAAAGTTACTGACCCTCTGAGCCACATATAATAATCTTCAGAAGTTCGAGAGCTGCAAGACATGCACAACCTGTCCCATGGGGTGGCACCTGCCAGGGTGGAGGACTTCTGCCCTCCCACTGGGCTAAAGCCCTTAGACCCCCCCATTCCCTGCAGAGCAGAAGCTGCTGGTCCCACCACCCCTGGAAGGGAAAAGCCCTGAGCTCCCCACTGCCCAGTCTTGTAGGCAGAGAATGGGGGGGGGGGATCTGTGGGGGTCTCTGGGAGCTGCACTTAAACTGTAAAAGAGCTGCATGTGGTTCACGAGCTACAGTTTGGCCACACCTGGTATAAAGGTTTACTGCAAGTACATCTCTGCCTCAGTTTCCCCTAGTGGGCTTTCAGTTAGTCTAATGAGGCTTATTTGTACATTTGTGAGTCTATAAGGTGCCACAGGACTCTTTGTTGCTTTTTACAGATCCAGACTAACACAGCTACCCCTCTGATACTTATACTGAACAGTGCCCCTTCAGGGGTATTGTTTATTTAACCCAAAGGTGGAACATTACACAAACAGGCTTCCACTCCATACCCTAGCTGGAGGGGAAAGGGGCTGAGTTAACCATAGTCCGTCAACCTGACTTATGTCCAGGTCCCTTATCAGTGAGGCCGTCTTGAGCCAATATCCTCTTCTGGAGGCAGGGCTTCTCATCACCTGAGAAAGGGTCTCTTCTCTTGGGACAAGGTCCCCACAGAGATCAGACTGCAACAACCCTTCCTCAGAAGGAATATAAGTCCTCTGAGCTGGAGCTTCTGCTGCTACATGGTGAAGCCCTTCCATGGGGCCAGGCTCCCCTGGGACGGCATTCATAGCTCCTTCCTTTCAGCGCCTCTCCCACCTAGGAACTTTCTTCCTTCGTTTTCTTTCCTGATGAACCCCTTTCACCAGGCTCCCCCTGAGAAGCCCTCCCCTTGGGAACTTCCTCTTTCTAGGGACAGTTCCTCTCCCCAAAAGCCTTGGTTCTCTAGGGAGACCCTACTGGGAGCAGCTTCCTAAGCCAGATCCCCTGAGGAGTTCTTTCCTGAGGCTCTTCCTCTCCTGTGTTCTCTCTTGCCTGAGCCCACATAACCCTGTATAAGGCTGAGGTGTTTCTTAACTAATTAACTGCTGCCTGGCACCTTAGACAATCATTTATCCTCGGAAGGATCTGGGCTGACACATTCCCTTTGGCAGAGCCTGTCACAGGAAGGTTGAGAGTCTGACCATCCTCAGGGGCCAGCTATCCTGTGACAGACTCTCATTCATAAAAACATCAAAGCATATGCTTAAGGCTACCCCTCTTCAGAAAAATCCTTTAAGCATGTGCTTAACTCCCATTGACTTCAACGAGAATTAAGCACATTCGTATATTATAAGGTCAGAAGGCCATTGCGAACATCTAGTGTGATATTCTATATAACACAGGCCATAGAATGTTCGTGAATTAATTCCTGTTTGAATTAGAGCACATAAACATCTAATCTTGATATTAAAATTGCCAGTGATGGGGAATTCACTACAAACCTTGATAAACTTGTTCCAATGGATAATTACCCCCACTGTGAAAAAGCTTGTGCCTTATTTCCATTCTGAATTTGTCTAGTGTCAACTTCCAGCCATTGTATTTTTTAATACTTTTGCCTGATAGACTGAAGAGCCCATCATCAAATATTTGTTCCCCATGTAGTTAATGCACTTATAAACTGTAATCAAATGACCCTCCCCCCAACCTTCTTTTTGTTAATCTATATAGATTGAGCTCCTTCACTCTATCACAATAAAGCATGTTTTCCAATCCTTTAATCGTTCTCATGGGTCTGCTCTGAACCCTCTCCAATGTATTAATATCCTTCTTGTATTCTGGACACCAGAACTGGACACAGTATTCCCACAGAGGTTGCACATGCCCCAGGTACAGAGATAATATAACCTTTCTACTCCTAGTTGGTATTCTTCTGTTTATACATCCAAGATCTCATTAGACCATTTGGCCATAGCATCACACTGGAAGCTCATGTTCAGCTGATTATCCACCATGACTCCCAACTCTTTTTCAGAGGCACAGGTTCCCAGGATAGAATCTCCAGTCCTATAAGTATGGCCTGCATTCTTTGTTGTTTACATTTGGCCATATTGAAATGCATATTGTTTTCTTCTGTCCAGTTTACTAAGCAATCCAGATCACTCTGTATCAGTGACTTGTCCTCTTTTTATTATTTGCCACTTCCCTGATCTTTAACAGTGATGATTTTATGTTTTCTTCCAGGCATTGATAAAAATGTTAAACAGAGGTGACCTAAGAATGGATCCCTGCAGGACCCCACTAGAAACACACCCACACAGCGTTGATTCCCTGTTAGTTATATTTTGAGACCTGTCAGTTAGCCACTTTTCATTAAGCCATGTTAGCTGTATATTGCTCTAGTTTTTTAATCAACATGTCATGCATACCAGGTCAAATGCCTTGCAGAAGTCTAAGTATGTTCCATCAGCACTATTACCTTAAAGGTAGGCACATGCTTTAGGTATTTCCTGAGTATACTTAGGCCAAATTCTGAAATCCTTATTCATTTTTTATTCAATACTTACTCAGACAAAACCTTAATGAGTTTTGAGTAATGACATTAGTAGGGTGACCAGGTGTCCCAATTTTATAGGGACAGTCCAGATTTTGGGGTCTTTTTTTCTTATATAGGCCCCTATTACCCGCCCCCTCCCCCCCAACCACCCCATCCTGATTTTTCACACTTGTTGTCTGGTCACCCTAGACATTAGTATTTGTCCAGTTATCTTTAAAAATAATTAGGGATGAAACAATAATGGATTCTCACATTGGTGACAGAGCATGTACATTATTTAGATCTCAGTGGGGAAAGCTATATGACCCAGAAACAACTTGCCCAGGCTTTCAGAGGAAATTAAGTGAATAATCCAGAGTGTGACCTTCTTCAGAAAATGGCCAAGAATAAATCTCATCCCACTGACAGCCCTTTCTACCTCAAAAAATCCACCCAACTAAGAAAAAATCCTGAAACAAACCAGCAGATTAATACATATTTTTAAAAAATCTAATTCCTATCCCAAGCAGATTTTTTATGCCATAAAGGAAGAATTGCCAGAAACCACGTGAAATCCACTAAAGAAACCACAATTGCTACTGATTTTACAGGATAGGTGCTCACATACTCTGGTTATAGGAAGCAGTATAAAACTGACAGAAAAAATACCCATAATCTTTGCAAACAGTGTCAGGATTTAAATAGGCCACTGGAAACTTCTTGAGATGCCAGCTACTAATGTTTTGCATGAAGTTTACAATAAGTATATATTAGTACTTCTGTAATTACCACCGCTATTTTTTAATCCTTTGGCTAGTAGATGGTATTATTCCAATGGTTAATTACTCTCACTGTTAAAAATTTACATCTTAGTTCCAGTCTGAATTTGTTTAGCTTCAACTTCCTGCCATTGGATCATGTTATATCTTTCTCTGCTCGACTGCAGAACCCATTATTAAGTATTTGTTCCCCATGTAAGTACTTCTAGATTGTAATCAAGTCATTCCTTAACCTTCTGTTTGTTAAACTAAATAGATTGAGCTCATTGAGGCTATCACTATAAGGTATGTTTTCTAATCTGTTAATTATTCTTGTGGCTGTCTCTGAACCCTCTCCAATTTATCAACATGTATCTTGATATGCTTAACTTAAAAGTTAGGCATATGCTTAAGAGTTTCTCCTAAACAGGATGCTTTCCTAAAATGAAGCCTTAAAATTGTGTTGCTCATTCAAAAATATAGAAAGATCTAAAAACAAAAAGCTTAATTAAAAAGAGTTACAGTTGAACATATGCTTCAATGGAATCCAGAAAACACCTCCAAAACAATATGACTTTCTTTATGAAAATTATACAGCTTCACAAACTCTCACATTAAGAATCCTGAATATGAACAAATATGGAATGCAAACAGTTCTAACTGTCCCATCATCCTTTGCCACTCACTAATACTATCAATCCTCTTGACTCCCAAAACATAATGAAACTTACATTTCCCTCCTAAAATATATATAGGTCAAAACAACAAATAAGTACGTCACTATAAAATCCCCATTCTCTATTCAAGGGACTTCATGGAGGAGAGAGAATCCACAATTGACAAAAGCCTGTTGGTACTTGTGTTCTGAAGAATATACTCAGCTAAAGTTCCCTAAACATGGAATTAGTGAGAAATGAGTAGATGTTGTCATAGCAAAATATGTATTCTAGTAAACCTCCTCTTCACTCTCCCATCACCTGCACACATGTGTGCATGCTCACGAACACACACTTATTTTGAGTAGTAAAGTTGTCATCTTCTCCTTCCTGAGTTGCCTGTATGGATCCACACTCTTAAGAATAAGCAAATCCCAATGCACAAACTCATCCTCTTCCCAAAAGCAGTGACTCTTGTTCCACCCCCTCAGTCATAGATCTTAAGCAGGGGCAGCTCCAACCCCCAGCACACCAAGCACGCTCTTGGGGCGGCAAGCCGCGGGGGGTGCTCTGCTGGCGCCGTGAGGGTGGCAGGCAGGCTGCCTCCGGCAGTTTGCCTGCAGAGGGTCTGCTGGTCCCATGGCTTCGGTGGACCTCCCGCAGGCATGCCTGATCTTAAGGTATAAAAAGGATGTGGCTTCACCTTCCCCTTCCTTCTGACCACAGCAGTTGGATTTGGAGCACACACAGTACCTGTGACACTTCACTCGTCAGCTTTTCTGCTCCTTTGAGTACTTTGTTTTAATGTAGGCCAAAATTGTCAAACTTAAATATATAAAGTTAGGTGCCTGCATCCTTATTTAGGCATCTAAGTGGCCTGATTTTAGAGGTGCTGAGCACTGACTCTGGTTGACTTCAGCTCTCATCATTAGGAGCTTGAAATGCCTCTTCCCAGAATTCAGGGACAGGGGCATATGATTACTATAGTTGTAGATTAATCTGTAATTTGGCTATATTTAGTCAGTTTTTTTTATTTTAAAAGAAAATAAAGTGTTTGATGCTTATGCTGTTGTGAGGCTAGTCCTCCTGGACTGCTTGCCTTTCCTTTATTTCAGCTGTGTTAAGATCTGGCCAGTATTTGTAGCACTGTTCCACCAGAATACTTTGGGATCTAGATTATCTGATGGACTCAGAAAAGCTTCATAAATATTAAAACTGGGAAGGGGGCAGGAGAGTGAGAGATATGCAACCAAAAATTATCAGGATACATGTGCCAAATAAAGGTATTACACCTTCCTTATACCATGATGTGTTTGAGGGGCAGCTTGTTTTGGTTGGCTGGTAGAAAGAACACTTGTTTTCAATTTTTATGTTAGAATTTCTGGATTTGTGTCAAAATTCAGTAGGATTTAGATCTCAGATCTGAGCTAGTGCAGGGCTATTGCACGGGAACACATCAGGGGCGGGATTTTGTAAGGTGCAACAAAAATGACTAAATGCAGGACTGGCGCCAGGGTTTCTGGAGCCCTAGGCGCCGGGCCATTTCGCTGCCCCGCGCACGGGTCTCGCGGCTCTGGTGGAGCTGCCGCAGGCATGCCTGCGGCAGCTCCACCAGAGCCGCAGGACCAGCGGACCGTCTGCAGAAATGCCTGCGGCAGGTCCACCGGAGCCACGGGACCAGCAGACCATCCGCAGAAATGCCTGCGGCAGGTCCACCAGAGCCGCGGGACCAGTAGACCCTCTGCAGGTACGACTGCGGCAGCTCCACCGGAGCTGCCTGCCGCCCCCCTGTTAAATGCCACCCCCCCCCATAATGCTGGCGCCCTAGGCGACTGCCTAAGTCGCCTAAATGAAAGCGCCGGCCCTGACTAAATGTGTCCTTTGTTTAGGCAGTGGAATTTGAAAGTTTGGCAGAAAAGTTGGCAGGATCCAGATTTTTGTATCACTGTTCCATGAGGTGAATCATGGTGTTGGTTTTGTCCTTGCACCTGGAGCACCCCCACTGATTGTCTACTGAGGCATTAGAACTTGAGTGAATGGAATTCAAAAGTTATGCAGGTGTTTTTTGTTTCACTCTGCCACCCAGAGTCTGGGTGGTCTTTTCTGTGTGTGCAGTAGGAGCAGCTCGACCATTTGTCTCATTGGCTAGTCCAGTTTGGAGGTTAAGGTACAAAAACAATCAAGGTCCAGGTAAGTATCAGAGGGGTAGCTGTGTTAGTCTGGAGCTATAAAAAGAGACAGAGTCCTGTGGCACCTTATAGACAGTGGCAGCTCCAGGCACCAACGCTCCAAGCCCGTACCTGAGGTGGCAAGCCGCGGGGAGTGCCCTGCCGGTCCCTGTGAGGGCGGCAGTCAGGCAGCCTTTGGCAGCTTGTCTGTGGGAGGTCCGCCAGTTTCCCGGTTTCGGCGGCAATTCGGCAGCGGGTATGCCGAAGCCGCAGGACCGGTGGACCTCCTGCAGGCAAGCCGTGGAACCGGGGCCCTTCCGCAGGTGCACCGCCAAAAACCACCTGACTGCCGTGCTTGGGGAAGAAAAAAAGCTACAGCCGCCCCTTCTTATAGACTAACAGGCGTATTGGAGCATAAGCTTTTGTGGGTGAATACCCACCTCCTCAGATGCAAGCTGTTACCTTTCCCCCCTGTATTTATCCATGAGACACAAGACAGCTGAGGTAATATTATTTATGGTGAGACTATTAACTTCTGTATTTATCCATGACATTTATTTCCATTTCAGAACTAGAAAACGAAGTGCCCCTCCCAAGCTGCCCCTGCCTTCCATACAAAGCACAGCTGGAATGAGTGAGGTGGCCAGCGCCCCACTGGCACACAGCCCCAACTCACCCCTCCCCAGAGCCAGGTGATCTAAAAACCCATCGCCAGAGATTGAGTCTCCCTCTCCAAAGCAGCCATGTTTGGCTGGAGACTCATTCCCAGGGCCCTAGGACCAATAGCACCGGTTCTCTCCTCCCCTTGCATCCTCTCTGGACCACTCCCTCCTCAGGCTCTTTGCCTGGCCCCTTGTTCCCCGCCAGCCTGCTCCGGGCAAGCTCCCCGGGGAGGAAGCGGAGGCGCAGGGGACTGGGAGTGAATCACGCTGGGGAGAAGCAGGGAAACTCCAGCTGCTCGGCTGGGTCCAGCGCCAGTGGCAGGCAAAGCGCATGTGCGCTCGCTCCCTTCTCCCTCCCTCTCTCTCCCTGCTGGCTGGGTGCTGAAGTTGGGCGGATGGCAGCAAATCAGCTCCGCTAGGGACCAGCTGCACGAGCCCTTCCCGGGATTGCTCAGTGCCAAGCACACGCAGCCAGGCGGGGGTGGGTAAGCCAGACCGCTTTGGGGTTTTTTTTTAATTATTATTTTGAACCTGAACCTGGTTAAATGGCACCAACATGTCTGCTTTATCCTGGTGTCTGGAATAGAGAGACTGGGGGGTGGGGACAGGAGGTGGGGTGGAGAGGGAGTACAACTGCAAATGCACTCACACGGGGGACGTGAGTGTGTGTAGCGGGGCGGGGGAGCAGCCGCGGTGGCCCGGGGGCTGAGCTGCAAGGTGGGGTCCGAGCGAGTGTCGCTCCTCTTCAGTGATGCACAAAGGGGTGGGGAAAGGGAGCGCGGGGCTTGGCGGTGGCTTCGCTGGACTCCCCAGATATTGGTTTCTGGGCTGTGGCTGTGTGGAGCGATGCTGCTGCTGTGCATCAGCTGCATCAAGGAATCCTGATCAATCCAAGCGGGGGAGGGGGGTTCCTACCATGTTGGGGGAAGGGAGGGGGGATATCGGGAAATGTCCGTTTGCAGATATGAAAGGGTGTGTGTGTGGGGGGGTCGTACCTTTCCTCTTGATCTTCTCTGGCTCCCTTGAGGCAGGTTCTCTTCTGAGCAGGAGAGTGGGGGCAATACACCCTTGCATTTTGCACTGATCTGAAACAATCGGAGACCGTGGCCTTTTAGAAACCACACACCGTTTGTTTAGGTTCCTTGGAAATGAAAGTGATTCCCTGTAAGACCTGAACCGAGGCATGTAACACAGTGCAGACTGCTGGCCGGAGGAAGGGGGGCTTAATACAAGGACGAGGCCCCCACTATAGGAGCTGCTTCGGTGCAGGGCAAACTTAGAGGTGGCTCACAGGCACCATCCTTGTCGTTCATTATTCTGATGAGTTATGGATTTTCTTTACACTCACTCCATAGCCTTTCATGTCACCCACCCATCCTCCCCCCTCATTATTCTGCGGCATCAGCAGGGAGCTGGGGCTTGGCCGGATTCTTCTCCCCCTCCCCGCGTGTGTGTGTGTGAAAATGTCGGAGGCTGGAGCAAGGACAGCACCTATGGGGAAAAGCAGGCGGCTACAGATGGTTTAGAATGAGGCTCGGAAAGCAGGAGGCTGGTTAGTGGCTGCTAGCGCTAGCAATAGCGGATCCTTCACAGCCGGCACCAAGTTATGAACAGCGCAGCGCGCTCAGCAGAGATGCGCTCACAAGCCAACGCTTTGGCAAAGAAGATCAAGCCCACCGCCCTTAGCCACTGGCGAGGACTTTCTCTGACATAGGACAGACACTGTACAGATGCCCAGCTTCCTAATGGTCAGGAATGGTTCCTTTCCATTCGAGGTTGTTTTTGAGTGATTTTGTTTTAAATCCGGGATTAAAAAACATTAGTTCTTACCTTTATCACCAATGAGCTCGCTAGAATATGAAGAAAACCAACAAACTCTAGTTTATCTATTTTATTTCCAGAGCGCTCATTACCATACTATCTGAGCACTCCATTATAATGAGCTTAGAACTGACATAACTTTGTGTTAGGGTTTCCAGTATTGAGAGGGGATCCTTATTTTAGGCATTGCCAAGGATTTGAACTAACCTGTCATCAACTTTGCAGCTGGGATGTATCTTATTATATTTACCAATATATACATACATAAACCTTGCTTTTTGTTTAGTTTATCAAGTGTTGGGCAAAATGGATGAAATCTCACGTGCAATAATAGTTTGCATTATTTTTTAAAAAGCTGGAAAATATAAGTAGGTAAATTTATTAGTTGATGATAGTGGTTTTATAGATAAATAATAAATAACTCTGCAAAATGAATGAATACGTACTGTCTATTTTTACAAGTTTTTAAAAGGAAGTTAATTCCCATTCACATCAGTGGAAGCTAGTGTCATCAGCCACATTATAAGATACATAAATAGTATCATCATGAAAAATGGCATCTATTTAAGTAAATGAATGGGAATAATTCATTGTTTGAGGTTTGTAAGAAACATTCTTACCTAAGATGATGATATTGCTAATAGTTATTTATTTGAATGTCATCAGCACCCAAATGTGCAAGGCAGTGTGTGTGTGTGTGTGTGTGTGTGTGTGTGTGTGTGTGTGTGTGTGTAGGAAGACACAGTTCCAGCCCTGAGAAGTAAGATGCTTCTGAGCAGCAGAAATGGAAAATGTGTACTTACAACAGTCACTTAATGTATATTTTGTTTATAAAAGGTGCTGGGTTGACAGCACTAGAGCCTAGCAGTGTCCTCTCCTTATGGATGCAAACGCAATTCAGTCTCTCACTCTCCCAATCCTTGGTCTTGCTGCTGAGGCTGCAAATAAGAATTGCAGTGATGAGGGCTTGATTGTGTGTGTGTGTGTGTGTGTGTGTGTGTATGTGTGTGTGAGAGAGAGAGAGAGAGAGAGAGAGAAATTGCTTGAAATCATCAACTCAGTTCATAAAGTCTACTGAGCAGTCATTCAATGGTAATAACTTTCCTTCACTAATGATTAGACCAAATTTAGACCTGGTATCCTGGTAAAAAATCCCTATCCTATTCCTGTTATCTGAGCCACCTGGTTCCTGGGAGCCTTGGGATGGGGGGCAGTGCATTATTCTCAAACTATTATTTTTGGTTTAGTTTGGTTAATTTTCTCAAAAACTAATCTAAATGCAACATACAAGCTATATAGGACCATGGCTTTGTTGCTGATTGCCTTAACTTATGGTTCATTGTGTGTAATGTGCGTTGTTTGAAAAGTAGGATAGAACTCTCTTACTAAAAGCAAGCAGTGATGGTCCTCTCTCTGAACTGGTTCTATCAGACAGTAGAACTTGAGTGAGGATCATGCATAAGGAGCACTAGAGTTGATCAGGCTTGCTTAGAAAAATGCTTTGCCAATCTTGCCATAGGATCACAAGTGGGGGTGCTTCAGTTTCTCTCTCAGGAACTGTAGAGGAACAGGGACATCATGACCTACTGCTACAATATTGGAAAAGTGCTGTCAGTAGCAGTGTCCACATGACACTGGAACATGACTGTCGGCAGAAACAAAATGGATGAGGCATAAGGTAGGATAGCAGAAACTCATCTGAATGGAGGTCCCTCCATAACAAATAAAACATTGATGCAGGATGCTGGAATACTCCTCTTCCAAGAGTTGAAAAGGAGATTAAAGCAAACTGCACTCTAAAACATAGGAGAAAAGATACCAGCTGATCTGAAAGTAAAGCGAGCTAGATACCAGTATGGCCTGCCACTTCAGCAATAGCATCTGTATGTAAACTTTTCTTCAAGATAAATATGGTGGCTTGAAAAAAATTCAGTGCTCCCTCTACAATCGTCTAACATTAGCCTCTCCTCACTTCTATAACAAGCAAATAGGCCCTTGTCATTTATCTACTTTGCAGAGATCTTTGAATGTGAAAAATGTGGAAATACTTGTAAGTGTTATAAAAGTGTACCCAATGAAACAATGTTAGTTATTATGGAGGTGCAGTTAAGACACCATAGTTAAGATAGAGGTCTATTTAGTACAGGGGTCGGCAACCTTTCAGAAGCGGTGTGCCGAGTCTTCATTTATTCACTCTAATTTAAGGTTTCGCATGCCAATAATACATTTTAATGTTTTTAGAAGCTCTCTTTCTAGAAGTCTATAATATATAACTAAACTATTGTTGTATGTAAAGTAAATAAGGTTTTTAAAATGTTTAAGAAGTTTCATTTAAAATTAAATTAAAATGCAGAGCCCCCCAGACGGGTGGCCAGGACCCAGGCAGTGTGAGTACCACTGAAAATCAGCTGGCATGCCATGTTTGGCATGCATGCCATAGGTTGCCTACCCCTGATTTAGTACTTAAAGCAGGGACTCAGCTTCTTTTTCATATGAACAATACAACATATCCTCCCCATATTTACGTGTTTACTCTTTGAGTGCAGAATGAATTTGCTGAGAATTTACAAATAATTCTGTTAATTAGGTTCAGTTAAAATTAATTAAAAACTAGGTCCTTTAAGAAATTTCACATCTCATGTAAATCTTTTCTTTCTGCTGAATTATCTTAATAATGAAATAACACAGACACTTTCCATATTGTTAAAATTAATTGAAAGCTTATGCATAAGCTATTTTTGAGGAAATTAAATTGCAATTAAGATAACAATTGGATGCAACTGTTAATAACTTATGAATATATAGGCTGCAGACAGGTGCAAGTCAACAGCTCAGGTAACTCTTAAGGGGGGTCATTGTGACTCTAGAGGTAACTCAACCAATCATCACCCTTACTCTGCAGTAAATTTGCATGGAACAATTCTATTGGTTGTAATTAGTTATCAGTATGCGAGAGACTGGATGCATGTGTCAGGAGTTCTCACTGGTAGCTTACTTGGGTCAGCTGTCACTGTTCTTTAAAGATTTAATGTCTGTGTGCTAGATTGGGCATCAGAACTTGAACAGCTTTCTATGGTACTGCAATCTCAGCTCCTCTGTGCACAGAGGCAGCACCAATGGGGTGGTAAATGGGGCAGAAGTCCAGGGTAAACTGCTAAACTTGCACCAACATTGAATCTCAGGGTCTGGGTTCTCTCTGAGCAGTCTCTTTGGGTTTCCTGTTTAGTTTTCATATATGAAATTTTTAATAATTACTTACAAATATGAAAATGGCCATACAAAAAAAGTCAATGTTAAGATGGAGTTCAAGTTGAGAGTATGTATCAGAAGCCAATAGGTAAAAAAACATTACGGGCCTTTTGTAATCGTCCCCAAAAAAAGCATTACAAATCCAGGAATTACATAATTAAAGTTACACTTAAAAGAAATCTAAACATGTTAAGTTAAGAAATGCACAGTTATGATACCTAGACAACCTTAACTTTGCCCTGTTGTGATAACAGTAAGGGGAAAACATATGAAAAACTCTAATATGTCTAAAAATCAGTTTAATCTAATCTGAGACCACAAACACTACAATAGCTTATTCATAATTGTATGGTTATTGCATGACACCACTACAAGGCAGAGTTAAGTTTGTTTGGGTACCTTAATTGTGCATTTCTCACATTACTATGTCTGGATTTCTTTTAAGTATAACCTTAATTATGCAGTTCTTGGGTTTGTAATGCTTGGCTTTAGGGTGATGACAACATTCCTGTCATTTCTTTTATCCTTAAGTTACTAAGACATACGCTTATCTGTAACTCTATAGAACTGTAATTTTTGTCTGGGAATTAGTAGTAGTAGTAGTAGGGAGTCACTAAGAGGGGAATCAGGAGAGAAATGTCTTAATGCTACCTGGTGTATTATATTATTATATATTGGACAGTCCAGGGGCCTCCAATACCCATACACCTGGGCATTTTTTCTCAATTTCTGTAAAATGTTGAAAAATGAAGGTAAAACTTCCACTGGGCCTGATTCTTTGCTGTGCTGTTTCTGGTGATCCCAGCAGAGTGGGGAGACAATATCTCAGCCTTAGCCCTGGCACAGATTATAGCAGCCCGGGGGCCATTCTAACTTGTGCAAGCTGGAATTGGTTCTCAAAGGATTATCCAAACTGGGTTTAGCAGGAGCACTGTGTGCTCTGGCCACTCCTCGTCAATGATACACCTCTTCCCACCCTGGACTTGTCCCGTATGCTAGGGGGCAGCTCTGGGGAGGGAGAACAAGAGTCAACTATACCAGCTCTGTGCCCACTGAGCCTCTGTCATGCCAGCGGTATGTCCAGCTGGGGATTTATGTGCAGTCCACGCTTCTTCGGCATCACCTGGTAGGAGCAAAAAGTGTGGAGTGGACCAGAAAAACTGGCCCACTCTGTTTAAAGAAAAACTGTTGATCTGTTATGAAACAGTTGATACTGCTGTGAAACTTACTGAATATTTCCCCTCCCTTTGGATCATTATTTAAATATGATTCTGTGCAGGCCTTCACTTTCATTTGGCTTTAGGAAAATAGAATATGGTTGTATCTCTGACAGAGAAATATTTGTCATTTTGTGTGAGATTCACTTTTAATTTTTTTTAAAAAGGAAACATGATAAAACGGGCATAGTCAGTGCCACACTTTATAAATAGGTCTAGCCTAGGCTATAGCAAAAGCTCTGTTTATCACTGAATAGTGTCAGTAAAATAACATTAAGGAGTCTGAGACAAAGCAGCTAAACTACAGAAATTATGGATGAAGGTTGCACAGTATCCTTAACTCAATGCCATCATGCCTAGGTATTGCAGCTCAGAGGGCTCCTGTCAGGGGATCTCAAAGCACAGGATGTTCTGACAAATAACCTGTTCTGCCATTCCGTGACAGAGTGCTGGACAAAGATAGCTGTACCAGCACTCTGATCACTAAATCAGCAATTAAATTGCCCTGGAGTAAATCTGGGGGGCCAAACTGTGCCTAACTGATAGATAGTGATAGGCTGCAGAGAGCCCCAAAGGCTAATTAGCCCAGAAAGTAGAAGAGACACAGGAAGGAAGTGGTATGGGGAAAGAGAGAGAGAGAGGCAAGCTTTTGAGAGGCAGAGCCAGGAGAGAGCTCTCAGGGCAATCCTACAATCATAGGGTTAGAAAAGACTGCAGGGATCATTTAGTCTAACGTCCCTGCCATGATGCAGAAATTGTTGTGTCTAAAAGATCCAAGACAGATGGCTATGCAGCCTCCTTTTGAGAACTTCCACTGAAGGAGCTTCCACCACCTCCTGAGGCATCTTTTCCATTCTCCCACAGTTCTTACAGTTAGGAAGTTTTTCCTGAAGATCTGTTTCCCCCACTCCTTGGCTGAATGAGCTAAGGATTACATGCTTATAAATACAAAGCTGCACATGTTTGTAAAGGTGGTGAGGAGAGCACTGTAAATACATTGCACAAGGCGTTTGACCAGAAGAAGGTCTCCGAGCAGTTTGAGTAGAAAAGAGACAGGAGTGGGCTGATGGTTATCACGCATTCCTAGGCACACAGCAGGCTTGAAGCAAGAAGGCTTACCAAGAAGTCCCTGTATTTCTTGCTTTGTTTCTGACCAATAAAAACATTAGAGTACTTCCATGAGAAAAAAGGTATAATGAATGACAAATTGCATGGTCATTGCCTAGTGTTTATATTACTCTGTTGACATCACTTTCTGAAATTATGAACTCTTCATCCAGTGCAAAGTTCACATTATTGCAAAGTCATTACAGGCTAGATTCTGCTGTCTTTACTCACACTAGGCTAGATATTCAGCTATGGTAAATGGTTGTCAAACCAATGTTCTATGCCAACTATCTCAGCTGGGAATCTAGCCCATTGCATAATATCTTACTCCATGAGTAACCCCATTAAATTGAACATAAGTGAGGTGGTAAATGTAATCCTAGTTATTCAGCCTCTGCTAAGTAGTTAGTTTTGTAAGTCTGATGTTTTAATTTATTCAGAAATTGCAAAACACTAATAATAATCAGCAACTTGCTAAAGTTATCATTGTGGGGGAACAGTCATATAAGGTATTTTTGCCACTCAGTCACACAGTGGTTTAAAAGTGGGTACAAAAATATTTGTGCACCTAGATTCATCCCAATAGGGTTTAATGTTTTTGTAATATAGCAGCCTGAACATCTGATAATAATACTTCATATTTATGTAGTGTGTTAAATGTGTTCAGAACATTTTACAAATCTAATTAATCTTCCTAATATAAGAAACTGGTGCTAAGGAATTCTGACAGATCTTTAACCATAGAAGTAAGCAGCATACAAGAACAGGGCAGAGGATAATGACTATCAAATTTTATGTTGGATTATTTTACACGTAAGGCCAAATCCTGGAAATTTCCACCAAGTCCAGATAAATGTGTGTTATGGAGGGTAACCCTCAGCACACTGGCTAGAGCAGCAGTGCAGCCATTTCACAAATGTGGATGCTGTAGTAGTGGCAACTGTGCGTCGTAACTTCATGCAGGAGTGGGAGTTGGGTTGGTCAGTGGATTTATGTATTTGAAAACTCATTGGCCATGCTCATATCACTCCTTTGCAACAAGCCCCATCTGCATAGCTGAGAAGTTCATACGCCATGGTGAGGAGCACAGGGTAGATCTGCTCTGTTGCAGTGTGGGTCCCTCTACTCAGACATACCCAACATAGAGCAAGTCCTCTACTCAGCCTTTCCCCGTCTTACCCTCTGTGCAGTGGAAACACAGCAGTTCTTCCTTGAGATCATCTGCATGCCCTTTAAAAGTGGGCAGTATTTGTCCCTTTTTGTCCTTTTGTATTTTAGGTCTTAATATTCTTGACTTCCAAATGACAACAAATTTGATTTCTCCTCTGATTATGAGAGATGTTTATAATGCTAATCCCTTTTTGTAGTCACAACCACTTTTAAGAAATGGTTATGGTTTTATGTTCTGTCTTCAGAGTCCTTCATATAAAACAGCAGAGAGAATTGTTTAAGCATATTTAGCAGGACAGCATTATAGTTTAGGATCAGGGAGTGACATATTATATGTGTGTGATGCAATGTGAAAATCAAGCTAGTTTACTTTCTGCCCTTACTTCCATTGGTGTTTTTCTGGGTCAGGCATTTCATTCCACGACAAAACACAGTGACCCATTTTAGGTCTGATTAACAAACAAAAGGAATCCTAATGATATTGTATGAGATATATTATATCTAAAACTTAGTAGTGTTTTATGAGGGCTTGAGAAAAGCTACAGAGAACCCAAAAAAATGGAGACCAAAACAGCAATGGGAAAATATCAGTGACAGAACAAAAGGAAAAAATATTTATCCCCAGAGGAAAGGAGCTTTCTTCTAGAGAGTGCAGCAATCTTGAACATGTAGACAATTTAGTAAATACTGAGAACAATTACAAAATAAATAATCTGATGGCCATTAGTAGTAGTAGTATTTATTATCTTTATAGGTATTGGTTTGGGGTTTCAGAATTAACAGAATGTATTAGTATAGTAATATTAGAAGACTGCCCATAAGTATCACCTTTTCATCAAAGAATCTCAAAGCACTTTTCAAACATTACAGTGCTGTGAGGAGTAATTAAACAGCTTTGTATTTATTTGACAGATGGGTAAAATCAGACCCAGAAAAGTTATGTGATTGTCCAGGATCACAGACGGGGGCGGCTCTAGGCCCCAGCATGCCAAGCACGTGCTTGGGGGGGCAAGCCGTGGGGGGCACTCTGCCAGTCGCCAGGAGGGCGGCAGGCAGGCTGCCTCCAGTGGCTTGCCTGCGGAGGGTCCGCTGGTCCCGCGGCTTCGGTGGACCTCCCGCAGGCATACCTGAGGAGGGTCTGCTGGTCCCATGGCTTCGGAGGACTTTCTGCAGGCACGCCTGAGGGAGGTCTGCCGAAGCCGCGGGACCAGCAGACCTTCTGCAGGCAAACCGCCAGAGGCAGCCTGCCTGCCATGCTTGGGGCGGCAAAATCCTTAGAGCCGCCTCTGATCACAGAGCAAAGCTATGGCAGAGTGAAGAATAGAATCCTGGGGTGAAATCCTGGTCCTAGTGAAGTCAATGACAAAGCTCTCATTGATTTAGCTGGAGACAGGATTTCACCTCAAGAGTCTTGACTCCCAGTCTCACTAGACAGCGCTCCCTGTGTAGAAATACCACCAAACACTCCCTGTATAAAAACACTGTAAATAGCTGAAGATACCTAAAAGGTCCAGTTAAAAACAAAGCAAGAGGATTTCCAGCGAAGTAAACATTTGGTCTCTCCATTCACCCTATTGTTTCAATCATTTTGAAAATAACTAGAACAAAACACTAACCATTTTCAGTTAATATATTTACTCTTTTTTTCATCTGATAATGTAACCTGAATATCAACTTGAAAAAATGAATATCAATTTGCAATTGAAAAACTATGTTAAAATCAAAATCCATAGTGAGTAGGTGACCTACAAAATTTGGAGGCCCGGGATCACTTATAACAATGTCTCTCTAAATTTTGTAACCTAGGGATTAAGCTATAAATACTAGAAATTTTCCAGTAAATAACCTACTACTTGCTGTGTTTGTGTCAGAATATTCAGCTCCTCTTTGATCAGTTCTTTAACACAATCTGCCTTTTTTGTGATTCATTAAAACTTAGCCTGTTGATCTCCCTCTTTTTTTATGCAGGCAATGCCAAGACAGTTAAATAAGATCTGTCCTAACTTCAGTGAATTTATGTATAAAATAATATGCTGCAAATTTCCTTTGTCCTCATTGTTAGCTTTTGTGATAGAACGTCCCATAATATTGCAGTACCAATGGGTGGCCTAGAAAGGCATTTTAGATAACATTTGGCCCAGCTGTGCTTCTGAGATCCACAGATGGAATGAAACCTCTATGTGAAGCCCTCCCCTTCTTACACAGACAGTTGGCTCAGACCCCTCGACAGCAGCATCCTTTCTCCTCACCTACCCATGAAAAAGGCCCTCAGTGGATCTGAGTTCCTCAGGGAATTGAGGGGGGAGGGGTTGGGGAAGGGATGTGACGCAAGAAGGTGGCTATATCATTCTGCCATCTGGGCCCAGTGGTACTCACAATGAAAGCTTAAAAGGATGTGTTACATTTCCACAAGTCTCTCCCCACCCCCTTTTACACAGTAGGGATCCACTTTTAAGATGCTTTCTAGGAGCAACTGCCATCTGAGGAAATCTCCATGGCTAGAATTGTGCTGCCATGGGTTGGGGGGTTAGGACACAGAACTATCATAGGGGCACATGCTTCCTGCTGATCCCCCAGTGTCAGAGAATCATAGAACATTAGATTTGGAAGGGAGCTCAGGAGATCAACTAGTCCAACCCCCTGCTCAAAGCTGGACCAACCCCAACTAAATCATCCCAGCCAGGGCTTTGGGGATCCCAGATGTTCCATGAGGTTTGTAGATGAGCCTGTTGTACCTAGCTGCAAAGAAACTATTAGGGGGAAAAGTCTCTGCAAGGAACATTTTGAAGAGATCTCCTCCATGTTAGCTGCCTCCCACAGGTTTTTCCACAGGAGGAGTAATTGGGCCCTTTCATTTACTTAAAGTTAGCCTGTGGAACCCTTCCTCAAATTGTTGTGCATTTACTCACATGAATAGTGACACTGAGTTCAATGAGACTACTCAGGTAAGAGAGTGCACACCAATGTGAGTGAGGACTGCAGCCTAGCCCTAAATTAGAGCCATATTTTGCCACTCTGACTTGGAGTAGCAACTTATTCTGTGACTAATCCAATTGACTACTATTTATGTGAATGTCACTACTTAACATGAGTAAAGGTGGCAGAATCTGGCACATAATCAATGTAATCACTAATTACACCATATAAAATACAGAGAAACACAACAATATGACACTTACCATTGCCTGGTAGAAAAGAAATAAATGACAGTATAGTCTGTTTTGTATACGGTTTCCCCACTGTACAACAATAAAGTTCCAAATAAACAAAAAGGAAAGTATAAAAGAAATGGATGTATAAGGAAACTGGGAGGACATTTAGATATACCACAGCCAGACAGGATTCCGATCAATCTATAAAATGTACTTATGCTAACAAACTACTGTTGGCTTCATGAAAGTTGAATAGATCAAATTTTTTAAACAGCCATCAGAGTTGGATGTTGCAGGGCTAATAAAGAAAGCAACAAATCAGGGTCTTACTAAGTTAACAGCTAAAAATGTGTTGTGATGGAATTCTGGATAAGGTCACCCCAAGAATCCAAAGTTTCTTCATGATGGCAAGTGGATTTATTACAGTCTAAAGATTCTATCCCTTGTCATCGCAAAAACAATAGTTCATGCTTTCCAACATGGCACACTTAAGGCACACATTAATGATGCTTCAACATCAGTATGAAAAAGTTCTTTTTCAATAAAGCTAGTCTTCTTCATAAGCTACTCATAAGAGACTTTTGTCTCTCCTGTGCTCAGCATCATAGTATCTATGTGAGCACCTTATAACACTAGATAAATCAGATAAGTAGATATAACCTAGCTAGAAATCAGGGCCATATGCCCTTTGCCAACAGAATCATGATCCCAGCAATAATGATTTTGTGAGACAACTGCATTGGCTTCACCTACATCAACTGACATGGGACAGACAAGGTGTCACTCTCTTTGATCTGAGGCTATTCAAATACTCTTCTTAGTAAAAAATCAAATCAATAGAAGGTGGACAAATTCAGGCTGCTTGGCTGAATCACCAAATCATTCACCTGAGAGCGAGGTCTTCTTTAGAGCTGAGCAGCAAACATTTTTTCCATCCCACAAGAGTTGTTGAGATTTAAAAAATCAAGATGAAAAGTCAAACTTTCTTGAACTGATAATCAAAAATAAAATAGTATCAGGTCAATTGAAACATTTCATTTTGATAATTTCAAAGCATTTTGTTTCAATTTCAACTAAAACAAAGTTGTTTTGAATCAAAAACAAAACTTTTTTGTTTTGAAAATGTCAAAATGGACATTTCAACAATTTTTTAAAAATTGCACTGGGAGATGAGTCAAAACTGACCCTTTGCCACAATCAGTTTAGGTTGTGACAAATAAGCATTTTCTGATTGGAAAAAAAGCATTGTGTCACAAAATTCCCAACAAACTGTATCCTTGTTCTCACTATGGTGAAATAGGTTCCTGAGGATATTATATCTGAGGGAGCAATTTTTCTCCTCTTCCATAGAGGTCTTTGAAAAGATCTGTCAATGGGAATCAGGATCCTTGATGTCCTTTTCATTCATTTGGAGTGTCATTCCACACTATACAACTACTACTCTTCACTCATTGGTCAGGACTGCCAGCAGTCAATGTAGCTGTTGACTGTCACGTCTTTTTCAAGCCATCCATTCTATTTGGTTCCCTCTAGTCCTTTCTGGACTATTGAACGCTAATGCACAGTCTTTCTGTGGGTTGGTGGATTCTATACATGACACACATTATTTCTTGTTGCATTGATTGTGACACATAAACACAAAAAGGCCTAATCTAGGCTTCTGTACCCTTGACAGATAACTAAATAATGAAAACTACATTTCAGCTGTGACAAAAACAGCAGTGGCAAACCAACAATCTTTCTCCACACAAAAGAAGTCAGGCCATGGAACTGAAATTTCCCCTTCAACATTCCAGCGAAGCCTTTCCCCTCCCAAAATAGCAATCCATACACAGTGGCCAGACTCCACAAACTTTAATCCTCCCCAAATGCCTGATGAAATATGTGACCTTTGCTACAACCCTAAAGGTTGACAGATATGGCTATTGTGAACCAAGAGGGTCACTGAATTCTAAAGTTTATAGGACTCGTGGAGAACGCCCTTCCCACAGGTCCCTCTCTTTATAGCAAGGGAGCTCCATCTAGTCACACTGTTGCTTTATGATTATCTGGTAGTCTAACAAGAACTCTAAATTGCAAACTCAGTTAATAAACAGAGGACACAGACCCTTAATCAAAGTGACCTTTCACATATCTTATGGTTGATTCCACTGTCCTACCAACATCAGCTCAGTCTTTTATGGGATGACTCTCGACCAGGTTGTGGTCATCCATGCCCCAACCACAACTATACAATGAGACAAACTTAACCACACTCTGAGAAGGATGAAATGGGGAGACAAAGCTTAGTGCCATCAGCATATTGAAAACACTTTACCCTATCCTTCCTTGATATCCCTTCCAATAGCCAACATACAGGGAGGGTGACAAGATGGAACTCTGCATGTGAAAGATCCCTTGGGGATCTCTTGGAGAGACAAGAAGGAAGCATCCACAAAGCAGCCCTGTCCACTCTTTGTCAGGTCTTCACGCAACTCAGCAATCCTTCAGGATCAACAGTTTCAAACGTAATTTATAGATCTAATAATGTCAGCAAGGACATCTAATCTTTGTCAGTCCCTCTAAAGAGATCATCAGCCAGAGTCACCACAACAGGCTTAATGCCATAATTAGGTGTGAAGCCAAACTAACAAGGCACCAAGAGATCTGAGGCAACTAGATAGATGAGACATGTCTCACCACAACTTTCTGCATAGTTTTTCCTGGAACTGGAAGGTTAGAGATAGGCATGTGGTTGGCTAGATTGTCAGTGTCAAGAGAGAGATTCTTAAGTGAAGGGCACATACTTCCTTAAGAGTGCTTGTCACACTCTGTTCTCCTTAAATGAAGCATTGAGAATCACCACTGAAAAATGATCCCAACCCTTCAACAGAGAGGAAGTATATGGCAAAGCAAAAATTACAAAACAAATTTCTTCCAGCGTTTCCAGAACCTCCATAAGCAACACAAGCCTAAACTGACGCAAAGGAGCTTCTGTACCCTCAAGATCCTGTGCTGCTACCATGGTTAAAAACAGTTGAACTGAGCCTGAAATTGACCAATGTTCTCTGCAAAATAATAAGAAATTTCCTGACAGCGGGAAATACTTGAATCAGCTCCCAGAAGAATGCAGCTTGAATTAAGCAGGCTATTCATTAAATGGGATAAATCTTTTATTCAAGATTTTGCAGATTCTTCCTTCTTTGTCTCCTGCATAGCCATACCATATGAGCTTAGAAAATGTTTGTCACAATTGGTCGCATTCAGACAGGGCCTTCTGCCTCTGTCTGTCCAGTAGTCTTCCTGCTTACATCCTGAGGCAAGAGTTGCTGAACTGGAGGAGCAAAGTCTGAATTATTTATAGAGACAATCTACAGGGAGATTGTACAGTGGGCCCACCTCAGAACTGGCTTCCCCAGTTCTCCAGCTGAGCAAGCAATTCCACACTTAAGGGGCAGTGTGTAAAAGGGCATACATTTAGGAGAGATAGAAGGAAATGGAAGGAGTATTAAGGCAAGTGGATGTGGCATAGCATGGGATGTGTGAAGGAAAAGAGTAGAGTCCAGAGTGGAAAGTTAGGCAGGATAATTTGAAGGGTCTAAAAAGTGAAGGTAAGAAGTTTGGATATGGCGTAGGGAAGGAGCTCGAGGATGGGAATGAGATGATCAGAGCGGTGGCAGATAAAAATATTTTTCACAGAAAGAGGAGCCAAATTGCGAGAGGCGCCCATTGAGATTGTGAGCAGGAATGAAGGGAGAATCATGGAACTATGGATTGTGGTGCAGGAAAGAAGGGGAAGGGAGATTTTCTTTTTCTTTTTGAGTAAATGAGGAATGTATCAGTCTTTTTTCAGTTGAGTTTAAATTGGTAGTAGGACATCAAGGATGAGATATTAGAAAGACTATCACAGATGAGAGACTGAACAGAGGAACAGAGATCACCAGAAGTAGAAAGATTTCAGAGTCATCAACGCAGAAAAGCCAGGAGCAGAGTGTCGAGGGAGAAGACTGAGGCTAGAACACTGACTGCCAGCAACAGAGAGCTGCAGGGGGAATAGAGAGATTCTGAAGGAGCTAGCAGTCAGGTAGGAGAAGAACTAGGTAAATAGAGAGTCTAGAAAAGCCAGTGATGAGATGTTTCTATACTTATTGTTTTAACTGAAGTTTGTTTTCTACCAGCTCATTATTGGTAGGAATTGGGTGTGACCCTAACAGCATCCCCGTGCAAGAAAGCAAGGAGCTCACTAATGTCTGGTAGTAACTTTCAGCTGGTCTGACCAATTCAGTGTACCCCAAGTCACTAATATCATAACCTGTATCTAGAAGGCATCAGGTAAGATATCAACAGAGAGCTAATAACATACTGATCATTGATATTATTGCCTGGTGTATGTGCAGAGGACAGATTCAGAATTACAAATATATTGGAAATTATTTTATCAAAGTGTGTCTGCCAGCAGGGGTAAAGTTACCCTGTCCTAGACAAAGGAATGTGGTTTTACCACCTGGAAGGTATTTCCAGGGGGTTCATTAAGAGACAATGGGAATACAATTTACCTAGAAGGTAAACAGGACCATCAAGCCAACAAGGTGGGGAAACAACAGCTCAGTATCACAGCAGGAAGAGTAGATTGCAGGAAACAGATCAATTTGCATTTTAGCAAACACAAGAGGGGAAAGAAATTTGTGTGGAACTTCCTTCATCAGGAGTCTTCATGTCACCTTCCTCACAGCTCAAATGAACTTTACTTTGGGGATTGAAAAGAATCCATTTCAAAGGATAAATGATAAGGACAGAGAACCCCAAGTTATCTTTCACCCCAGAACTGAGCATTTTGGAGAGATCCTGTCCAGAAGAGTGGAAGATAGATTAGTAAGGAAATTATCTTGACCAAAGGCTATAGCTTGTTGTGTTAAGTCAGCCTCTAGAAATTTTTTTCACTTTTATTTGCTTGTAACAATTTCTAATTCTATCTTCTATATCTCTGAATTGTCCAAGAGAGGGTTGGACATTGTAGAGCACATGGTTTGGGGGAAACTAGGGACTGGGGGATGTTGAGGACATCTTGCCAGGTGTAGCCAGGCTGGTGGAGCCTGGCAGTGATGAAACAAGCAGGCTGCTAGAATCAGAATTGCTGAGTCAGAGCTGCTTAAGAAATGGATGCTCAGTGTATGCTTGAGAAAGGGTCCAGACAAAAAAGCTACAGCAGCAGGGCATTTTAAGGCACTCAGGGTTATGGGGCAGGCAGTGACAAAAACCCTCACTGGTCTGTATTGCACCCAAGAGTGTAACAGTGGGAGGCAACCATTCATCATAAGGAGATCCTAGTTCATTTATATAAAGGTTTTCTTTAAAAAAAAAATTCTGTGATATGAAAAATAGCACTCACACGGTACTATAGCCAAGAAATATTTAATTTTCCTTTACTAGCTCGTAAATATGATTTCTGATATAGCCATTTAAAATAGATACCATACAGAATACTCTGCTTAGTCTGGACACCACCATAGGTAGCACAGTTGCATGTCTCTAAAAACGGAGGACTTGATCATCCTCACTATAGCTATACATATGTAGAGTCTTCCTGAATGTAAAAGGGCTCCATTGCCTCAGTGGTTGGGTTTTCTATGGCTTTAGGGAGCCACACCTGGAGAGAAGGCAGTAGAGGTATGATATGAGCAGGGGGCACAGTGGCACTAGACAGTAAGTCTGCTAACGAGCTAATAGAGCCATTCTGGTGCACGAGTCCTGTGCTTTCTATTGTAGGTCAAGAATGTACAAGTGATGCAGTCACATGCCATCAGATGACTTTGCTGCTATTAGAGTTAGTCCCAAAAAACCAAGCTCTCCAAAGGTAGTTAGATGTCCAGGTATTTAAATTACTGGGGATTAGGTGCCTAAAAACTTTGAGCATTGGGGCCAGACTGCAAAAGTAGCCTTCTGAAATAAATGTAAAATTTCCAACTTATTCTGAAGTTTTTGAAACTTAAACCATTTTTCAAAAAATGTATGGAAAGCAGCATCAAATATGTTACCAAAATGGTTATTGACTATTTTGGTTTACTGAAAACCAACTTTTTGGCAAACAACAAAAAATGAATCACCAGAATATTTTCAATTAAAAACTGAATTTTATAAGACCTAAAATTTTGCATAAGAAATTAAAAAAAAAAAGTCAACCAGCAATTTCTGTGAAAAAAATCATTTTAGAAAAAAACATTTTTGATTTGAAAAAAAACCCTTTTCATTTGAAAAATTTCAACCTGCTCTAGTTTTCATGCACATATCCAGCACTGGAGTGTATTGGCTCTTCAGAAAAGTCAAGAAAGTAGTTAATTTTCTTAGGCTAGAGGAAGGACCACAGCTGCCCAAACTTGGAGTCACAAAGTAGCTTAGTTGGGTCAGCTGTAGGGAATTGCCAGTAATTATTTTCCACAGAACACTCAGAGAAGGATGGGGAACAGGGGTCTCAGGCTGGAAGTTTGAACCTGACGGGGGAGGAACTGGGAGGTTGGAGTGATGTTTTGGCTTTCTCTCTATTTTCTCCTTGGAAAGTATGGCAGAGTGAGCTGCTCTGTGTATCTTCGCTTTTGGGGCTTCGGCTGGAACATGTCACAATTTATAACTTTACTTTGGGAGCTGTGGCTGGGAGTTTTTCTGGCTCTTAAAGGGGTTGGGTGATCTTTTCTTTGCTATTTTACAATGAATTTCACTGAACCAAAGCCTAACATTTAGATAGGTGTGTAGAAATGTCTACAGCCCTTGCTGGTTTTGTCCCAGCCCTCCTCCTTATACTTGCCATTACTGACCATGTGGCACTAAATGATATGTGATATCTGCAGAAGCCTCACCAGAGCAATAACTCTTCTCTAAGTCATGGGAAGAGCTGGCTTAATAGCAAGTGTGGCTCAGAAATAATAGCACTGGATTCAGTTTGATTCATGAGGCTGGGAGAATTTTGGCAACTGCATTTGAAAACTCCTGCTAGAAGCTTATTGGTGGTTCTCATGTTTAAACTTTCCCACTGAATTGGAGAGCCAAAACAACAAGATGCACCTTGGATTATCACACATGATAATGTGATTAATACATACCAAGTAGCTGTAGCAAACAGTCTGCAGACACCCAGGGGCTGAAAATGGCTCGTCCAAACTATTAGGCTAATAATTACTAATGAATATCTTTCAAGAAAATCAGGACTGGGTCTCTAGCTAGAATAAAAACTAAATTCATGATGAATATTATTGGACACAGATAGTTGACGAGCTCTCTCTGTGAGGACTGAAGTTGTTATCTAAGTGAGCTCTCACTCTGGCCAGACAGCCTAAAAGGTATCCTTCCTTACTTGGAAGTTCTGTAGCCATTTGGTCATTTCAGGCTCCCAAAAAGTAGTAATTTCCTCCTTTTTTTGAATGCATGTGATCCTCATCAAATACCGGCTTCGGTTGGATGTTATCCATGGCTACAAAATAGAGAAAGTGGCCAATGAGGGCAGGCCTCACATCCTGAGAATTTCTCAGGACACAAAGCATGGGGGGATGGCTTCCTTCTGGGCTTGTCATAGATTTGTATCCCATAACAGCAATTTTGAGATTCTTGCTTTCCTCTGAATCTGTCTGCCACTTCTAACCTCCAGCAGTCTTGTGACTCTTCCCATACCAGAAAAACTGACTTGTTTTTCAGTGCTAAGAACCATGTGTTAAGAGAGGTCCATGCTGGCAACTGTAGAGTGCCTGAGAAGTTTTAGGATCCATACAGGGAATTCTACAAAATATTAGCAAATTCTCCATCAGCCCCTGCTCCAGAGAGCTATGGTGTTGATGAAAGGTGTTTGCTTCAGTTGTCCCAGAACACACTAGTACAAGACATGCTGTATTTGGATGCTCCACATCATTTTTTTAAGTTCCCGTTTGGACAGGCTACAGTTTTGCAGCCAATGGCTCAATACAGTCTATATCCCTGCTTGGTTAGTGTAGACAGGCCCACGGCACCTAGTATGGTACATAGCAGATGTAGAGGCTATGTTTTCAGAACTGAGAACAACCTCCTTGTCCCTGCAGCTCAAATCTTGTGAAGTGTCTCCAGCCCAGCTAGGGTGACCAGATGTCCCGATTTTATAGGGACAGTCCCAATATTTGGGGCTTTTTCTTATATAGGTGCCAATTACCCCCCACCCCCAGTCCCGATTTTTCACACTTGCTATCTGGTCACCCTAAGCCCAGCATCCAAGATGCTGACTTGGCCTTGTTCATTAAATAAAACAGGTAGTGCTCTGTGGTTTGCAGAGTGCTTAAAGCCATTGTTTTTTGTGAAATGTAAACTTTTCATTTAAAAAGTGTGTCTTATCATGTCCTGTGAATCATAGCAGTACTGCCTTTTCGAGCATGTAGATAAAGTGAAAGAATAATTCTAAGGCAGTGTTTCCCAAACTTGAGATGCCACTTGTTTAGGGAAAGCTCCTGGCAGGCCGGGCGGGTTTGTTTACCTGCCCTGTCCACAGGTCCGGCCGATCGCGGCTCCCACTGGCCACGATTCACTCCTCCAGGCCAATGGGAGCTGCTGGAAGCGGCAGCCAGCATGTCCCTCGGCCCACATCGCTTCCAGCAGCTCCCATTGACCAGGAGCGGCGAACCGCGGACAGTGGGAGCCACGATTGGCTGGACCTGCGGACACAGCAGGTAAACAAACCAGTCCGGCCTGCCAGGGGCTTTCCCCAAACAAGCAACATCCCAAGTTTGGGAAACACTACTCTAAGGTATATGAAGTTCCCTCATTCATATCAATGGGGGTATTTCTCAAAGCCTAGTTATTTTAAATGTAAACACTAATTCTTGTGCTGCTGATTCTCCAGGCAGGAATAGCCACCAAACAAGCTTATACACTGTTGTATTTAAGGGAGTGGAAGGGGAAAGAAGAGGAAATGGACACTGGAAGACAAAGATTCACCATGATCTATAGTAGGAAAGAGAAGGTGGAGTGAATCCAGAAAGGGAACAACAGTAAAACAAAGAAACAGACTTAATGAGCTAGAGCTCTTAAGTAAAACTTTAATTGCCAGTATCACAACTGGAGCACAGAACTCTTATTCCTTTAAGTAAAAGGCATGATATGATGGTAGAGATCTTTCACCCTGGCTAATGGGGTTTGGGTAAATTTTTCAAGCTTTCTATGCAAGTGACACAAATGCAGAAAACCAGGAATAAACTAATCAAGTGGGGAAGGAATAACCCCTTCCCATTGTGTGCAATATATCTGGTGAAAAATAACATGGAAAAGGAAATGGCTATAAATACATATCTATTTATTTAGTACTATATTTTATGTGCTTGAAGCTATAAAAGCTAGAAATTCTCAGGGTAAGTGTTCTGTGTCCTTTTGAGTGGAGTAGCTTTCAGAAGACAAATTCCTACATTTTGCTCTGTGAGTCAAGTGAATAAAATGCTTTCAATGGATTTTAGGGGCTGGTTCTTGAAAGAAGCAGCATAAAGTTGATTATGGTAAAACTAGAAAGACAGAGCATCTGTCTTGACTAGAGCCATGCCAACCCTGTTACACCAGAGATACCATTGGGGTGAACTGACTTTCACTCAGATGAGGCCTGTTTCACTTCCAAGTTATTTTCCAAACTGACAGCACTTTTACCAGGAAAAGTTGCCAGACCTGCCTAAAAATGACTAACTGTCAGAGTGTTTCAGCATATGGTTCTGCATCCGTTGCTGCTCTGACTTCCTGTGATGGTTTTAAATTTTGTGTATCATTTGGAGGCTAATATATTATCCATCAGATTTGACAAAAAACAGATTTTTATCTTAGGTATCTGAGAAATTAATGCATCTTGTGGGTCAGTATAATTATTTATTGCAGGAAAGTCTTGGGTTAGCTAACCTAGACTACAGGGACTTTGCCTTCCAAGAAGCTGTACTTTATTTAAAAAAAAAAAAAAAAAAAAAAAGTCCTTCACTGGTTACTTTTCCTCAAACTGGCATAAAGAAATAACTAGTGTAATTATAAGATCATTACTATTAGTCTGGACAGAATTAACTGCAGAAAACACCTAAAAGAACGCTATTGTGCCAGCAGAAATGGACTGGAAGACCTTGGATCTCTTCCATCTCAGTTCTATGATAGACTTTACCTGGGTGGTAAGGACCATAATGTTCTCCATATAAGTGCAGAGTAGACTCCATAAATTCACTTGAGCTAATGAACTTGGCAAGAACTGAGCTACTAGAAAGATAAAATGCTGCATCAGGGAACCACATTGAGGAGTAATTTCTTAGATAGCTAACTTAAAAATTACTCAAAACCTGTAGGCTGGACTATTAAAGAAACTACATTGCTTTAGAATTTCATTTACTCAGTGATTTCTTGACTAGCAGGGCAAATACAGCTCCACTTTCCCTTTACTATCTGACTGAATTATTCACTTGAACCTCAGTAGGTGTGTCTGTGGGTGGAACATGAGCACTTACTGACATGATGGGGTGGGATTAGATGGAGGTTGTAGGATGGGGAAAGGAAGAAGAAGACAACATCTTTGAAAATGGAAAACAAATTCCACAAAGGCCCACTTCCATGCTTGGGCATGTGCCTACAGTTTTAGCAATGGGTGGTGCACAATTTACACTGCTCTGCGTCTCCCCAGGAGTGACCCTGAGGGAATTCTGAATCACAGTGCCTCCCGGGCATCTACCTTCCTCTCAGTAGGAGTAGGAGTAGTTTTCTTTCTGGTTTACATAGCAGCATATCCCATGCTGGTTCATCCGCACTGGCAAGACAGTAAAGAGAGTAGATCCACGGCTCTGTGCACTCCCCTTTTCCACAGGCAAGGAAGCAGGCATGGGTAGGCCATTCTACAGTATGGGGGGGTTGTTGCCCCTCCCTCCTTTCTACAATTGCATCATCAAAACCACAGTCTAGTCCTTGGTTTGTGTATGGAATTCTCTCTCTTTTCAATAACAAACATCACTGCTTGGACCTATCACTTGACAAATTGCTAAAAGACAAATTGCTGAAATTGCTAAAAGGCAATCTAGTGATTAGAGAAGAGAACTGGAAGCCAGGATCTTAATCTTGGCTAAGCTATAGACTCACTGTGTGACCTTGCCTAAAAACAAAAAAAACTTTGCCTCTTTCCCACAATTTACCATTCTGCATGTGAGAAATGAGGAAATTAAGATGTGCCTTCCTTGCAGGGCTATTGTGAGACTTGATTCCTTAATGTTTTTGAAATGTCTGGAGGCTGATGAAAGTTGCTAGATAAGTGCAAAGTCTTATTATTGCATAAAAGGTAACACTGGTCTACAATTTTTGAGAAGTTGTCTGCTTCAGAGATAAAATGTGGTATTTATTATGTATTTTGATGTGCTGAATTCAAGTATGACAATTAAAACAACTGATTGGCTACTGTTTCTAAGATATTTAAGTTTTTACATTTTATGTCTATGTATATTGTGTAGATAGTAGAGTTTTAATCATAAATTGAAAACCTCGATCTTTTCATATGTTTATGGTTGCTTTACATGATAATATTTCACCTGTCCTGTTTATGTAACACTTTAAAAATCAGCAAAAGGGTTATATAAATAAAATTTATTATGAAACAAAAGGCAAACTATTATGTACATAGTTTAGTCCTATTCAGTGTCTACTCGGCGCTTCTTGGCTTGTCTCTTGTATTCATTAAATGGAGCATCTCTTGTCACTGTCCAGCAATAGTCTGCAAGCATTGATGGGCTCCATTTGCCCTGATAGCGTTTCTCCATTGTTGCAATGTCCTGGTGAAATCGCTCGCCGTGCTCGTCGCTCACTGCTCTGCAGTTCGGTGGAAAAAAATCTAGATGAGAGTGCAAAAAATGTATCTTTAGTGACATGTTGCAACCAAGGCTTTTGTATGCCTTGAGGAGGTTTTCCACCAACAACCTGTAGTTGTCTGCCTTGTTGTTTCCGAGAAAATTTATTGCCACTAACTGGAAGGCTTTCCATGCCGTCTTTTCCTTGCCACGCAGTGCATGGTCAAATGCATCATCTCGAAGAAGTTCACAAATCTGAGGACCAACAAAGACACTTTCCTTTATCTTAGCTTCACTTAACCTTGGAAATTTTCCACGGAGGTACTTGAAAGCTGCTTGTGTTTTGTCAATGGCCTTGACAAAGTTCTTCATCAGACCCAGCTTGATGTGTAAGGGTGGTAACAAAATCTTCCTTGATTCAACAAGTGGTGGATGCTGAACACTTTTCCTCCCAGGCTCCAATGACTGTCAGAGTGGCCAATCTTTCTTGATGTAGTGGGAATCTCTTGCACGACTATCCCATTCACAGAGAAAACAGCAGTACTTTGTGCATCCAGTCTACAGACCAAGCAAGAGAGCAACAACCTTCAAATCGCCACAAAGCTGCCACTGATGTTGGTCATAGTTTATGCACCTCAAAAGTTGTTTCATGTTGTCATAGGTTTCCTTCATATGGACTGCATGACCAACTGGAATTGATGGCAAAACATTGCCATTATGCAGCAAAACAGCTTTAAGACTCGTCTTCGAAGAATCAATGAACAGTCTCCACTCATCTGGATCGTGAACGATGTTGAGGGCTGCCATCACACCATCGATGTTGTTGCAGGCTACAAGATCACCTTCCATGAAGAAGAATGGGACAAGATCCTTTTGATGGTCACGGAACATGGAAACCCTAACATCACCTGCCAGGAGATTCCACTGCTGTAGTCTGGAGCCCAACAGCTAGACTAGAGCCAATCAACAATTTTAAGCATGATTTTTATTCTCAGTGACCCAGAATTAGTAAAGTTTGACTACATTTATTTCAGAAGCATTTTGCCTGTAGAGCAGTGTAATAGATGAAGTACAGTGTGTAATGCTGCTTTCTTTCAGAACAAAGATATGTACTACAATAGCTCAAACAGATATAAACCAGGAAACCTACCTAACAGCGTTAGCTTCCAATAAAGAAAGTGAGCAGCTGTTTAAATGGTGCATCTCTATACCAGATCACACATGGAACACTCCTCATTGGTTAGTCAAATGTCATATTTTTAAGACCCTTGTAGCCTGTCCAGCATAATACTACAGGGAAGACAAATTGGCTGGTAAAACATTTAGTATTTGTTGTTCAAGGTTTATTTCCAACTTTAGAAAAAGCAGCAATGCTAACAATAGACCCTGTATCTCCTATTAAATAAAAAGGAGAGTTCTTTCTTTCTTCTTTCTCTGAACTATAACTTCCAAGAGGCCATCTCTGCAGATCACTCATACTTGCTGTTAAATAGTGTCGTGACAGGAATCTTGTTAGACAGCTTAAACAAACTTAAATCCAGGAAAACCCAACTCATGATATCTTCAGTAAACTGTCATGCTCCACCCTTCTAACCTCTGTAGATTTGATAGAAAGAAGCAGCCATGTGTCAGGTTATTGTATTTGCATGGGGGAGACATCTACACAGACCTGTAAATCAACTCTTGGTTACAATACATAAAGTGTGTCTGTAAACTTAAACAGGCAGGTAAGCAGCAACTATCCTGGGGGATAAAAAAAGCTCTTAAAGAATTTCTAGCACTCTACGCAACATAGGTGCTAGAACTAGGGGTTCTGCGGATGCGACCCCCTGGTTTGAAATAATTTCAATCACATACAGTGTTTACAGTTTGGTTCAATGGCTCTCAGCAGCCCCACTATAGAAAGTGTTCCAGCATCCGTGCTAGGCAGGTGCCAGGTTGATGGGAAAATTGATCCTTTTCACAGTCATGCAATATAAAGTGCAGGTAGTAACACTGCAAGCCTCTGTGTGTAGCCCTGTCAATTTCTGTTCTAGAGTGAGCATATCTAGGAATAAGTATTCTAGTCTCCAGGTCCATTCAGTCTCTGGCTTGTCTGCTATATAGACTACTAGAGAGCTTACCATTTGATACCAAATGCAGATGTGGTGGCAGCCAGTAACTATATGGCTTTATAGCCTCTCTGTAGGTTGACGACTAGAGACCAAGATATCACAAACTTCTGAGCAACCTATCTCATCCAAGAGAAAGCAGTCATCTGGAATATATTCAGGATGCATACAAAATCAACCTGCCACCTCTTTCATTATCGCATCAAGGGAAAGAACTAGCAAAATTTTACTTGCCCATAACGTGCCTGTTCCAAGTGGGAATACAACTCCGCAGGGCTCTACTAGCTAGTACATTAAAAAACTGACAAACCTCTCCTATTAATCACCCTTTGGGGTAAAGGAGATTGGGCCTCTTATTTCCTCCAGCTTCTCCACTGACATCTTTACAATCTGGAAGTGGATGTAAATTCACAGGAGGCAAACTTTGTGTTTAAGACTAAAGCATATTGCCACATTAAATGCCTAGTTCAGACCATGGTGGATTAAGCTGTCTTGAGGGGAGAGCAAAAGGCATCTACTAAAGGTTATAGTCTGTGCCATCCACTCACCTTATGTGGAGTGGAGAGGATTAGAAAGACCTATTACCAAGCTCCATGGTATCCTCTGGCTGCTTCCACCCCTCAAAATGGCATTCTGGGATATTGCTGTTAGTGTGTAGAAGACATCTGGTACAAGCAGGGATGTGTATAGCCACACATCCAGTTCAATTAACTTACACTGACATTCTTTTGAGAAACAAGGTGAGTGAGGTAATAATCTTTTATTGGACCAACTTCTGTTAGTGAAAGAGACAAGCTTTTGAGTTATACAGAGTTCTTCAGGTCTTTTCTTCAGAGCTGCAGAAGAGCTCTGTGTGGCTAGAAAGCTTGTCTCTCTCACCAACAAAAGTTGGTACAATAACAGATATTACCTCACCCACCTTGTCTTTCTAATATCCTAGGACTGGCATGGCTAAAACTACACAGCATACCTTCTTTTGAGAACACAATTACCACGAAACTGGAACAGAGCAATAGTTTGTCTACAGGAGTCTGGAATCCTGTTTCCAAGGCTGCTGCTAGATGCCTTTAGGAAATGAGTTGAAATAATCATAATGTCCCTAAATATGTAAGTTGTGATGCTATTAATGTACAGAAAAACTCCTACTCTGGAGTTCAAGGACCAATTTCTGGTCCACCATTGTAAATTTGAACTAATTTGCTTCACTAGCTACTACAGATTTGCCTGCAACTGAGAAAAGAGTACAACCTTGTGTGTAGTTCGTCATTCAGTAGTAATGATTTTATTAGCTGGAGAAACTTTGGTAACATGAGATGCTGTTATTTGTATTTGACTTAAAATAAATAACTGGCTGTTAGGCAATGCTTTGTTCCTGGTTACCTATAAATAGTATATCAAAACAGTAGCAGTCACTTTATTACAACCAGGTTGGTGGTGTTTGTTCATTTCTCGAGAAAACCAGGGTGTTGACCCCTTAGAAAGGCACTCAGTTAATAATAATAAATATACGTATTTGCCTTTTCGCAGCCACATATTTATGGATACTGCTGCTCAGGGTCTGATTTTCCTTTCAATTGTCTTCTCCTATTTAATCATGCCACAGCAGTCCTCCTCCCCACTTCCTTGTGAACATTCAAGGTATTTTTATCGTAACCGCATGAAAACAAGGTAAATTGGGTTGGGAAAGGGGGGAAGAATATGGCTGGAACTAGTGAGTTATAGACAAATGAGAAACAAAACTTACCTTAAGAGTATGTTATTGTAATTCTAATCTACCGTGGCCCCTGACAACTGGTTCATACGCAGTCTGGTTCTGTGTCCAGACTGATACGGGAAATGGTTGGCAGCTGGACCCTGTGCTAAGGAAACATGATATTTGGGCAGCTGGATGTTGAAAAGGAAGCTGGAGGCTGAGGGCATAACAGTTAAGGTGATGTAACATAAAGGAGCTTCTTTTCCCACTAAGATTTCATAGGGAACTCACACCATTACTGATTTCTCTTGTATGTGGTGACAGCAAGGGGACTAAATGGGTGGAGTTTTGCCTCAACGCAATAGGCTTGTATTGGGGGCAGAGGGAAACTTGTGCTTCTTGGTATGCTCTATTCTCCCAGATTTTGCCCCAGAGTTAGTCACAATCCATTGTGCTTCATAAAATATCCCCCATGAATGAGGCAAGGCCCGCTAAACACCTTACTTGCTGCTTGGAAGTCTGCAGGGGACCATGTAGTCAGACTGCATTGTAAAGCTTAATCTTCGCAACATAATATTTAATGGAATTACCTAGGCCTTTTTAAAGGGGGGAGAATTCCATACTCTGGAATTCTTGACTAGAATCTACCAAAACACCTTGCCCCCAGTGAGTGCACAATGCATGAAGGAAGATACTGCTCATGTAGGGACTTCAATCTTCAAATCCTTCAGACTGTCCAATCAAAACAGCTTTTTTTTGTCACCAGAATGTAGCAAGGTAACACTGACAACTATTTTCTTATGAAATTTTAGCTTTCTATCCCCAGCCATTTTGGGTTGTAGATAATTAATGTTAATGAGACCACTGTACTTGAGAGACATGAGAGATACTCAAGCTGTCTTCCTCAGAGAATGCATGACAGAGCCTAAAACTCTCTTCCTCAGACAATATCTGTGAGTAGGGTGACCAGATGTCCCAATTTTATAGGGACAGTCCTGATTTTGGGGGCTTTTTCTTATATAGGAACCTATTACTTCCCACCCCGTGTCCCGATTTTTCACATTTGCCTCTGGTCACCCTATCTGTGAAGGAATTATTCACCACTACAAATTGCGCAGTTTGAACATGCAGATAGGTATATAGGAAAAAATTGAATGAATCTTCATTTAAAAAACCCCCTCTAGGAAAAAGCTCTCCATGAGAGGGGGTGTACCCTATTTAAATTAAGGAGAAGCACGGATAGACTGGACAGAACTCCCTTTGAGACTCAGTCTGCTAGAACAATAGTGGCTGCAGCACAAGATTTGTGTGATGTAAATGAGAGAGAAACCAAATCTCTGGTTCTTTAACAAGGTGGCAGAAGAACCCCTTCCTTCACCAGTGAAACTAGAAGTACAGCAGTCTCGTTGGCATAGCTCTTTCTGTTGTTATTGAGACTATGTACCTTCATCCAGGGTAGGTTAGATCACATTGTGTAAGTGTATCACACTAACCGGCAGAGAGTAAACCAGGGTAGACAAACTGCTTTTATTGAGGCCAGTAAGAAGTGGAGACTGCAGGGTCCACTGGGGCCTCAAGCCAGCCCTGGCTTTATTTACGTCAAATGTCTATTTATGCCTAGAAGATGGACAATCCGAAGAAAAATATACTGTGGTCTTCTCACTACTGAATGAGAGGCTGGAGGGTACATAGTTAAAGGGTCTTCTACAACTGTGCTGCTGTAATAGCATTATAGTGGTCAGATCTGTTGGTCAATACACTACATCGGAGGAAACCCATCCTCACTTACACCAGTACTAGAGCTGCTCCCAGTTTGCAAAGTTAATGAAGTTATTCCAAATTTGCCCCAGTGAAAGTGAGATCAGAGTCTGGCTCAGTGTCCTTACTAGTACAATTCGTGAAAGTGAAGTATTCACTTCAATAAAGGCAATTAAAATGATGGAGAGCTATACTATTCCTTTTGTGAGGGTGGAGAACCTACTCAAGCAATAGTCTGCAGACTAGAGTGACTGGGGAAAGACTGCAGAAGTGGAATAGGCGTCAACAGAAACTTTCATCCTCCCCTCTGGATCTGACATAATCAGAAGTGGAGCTGAGCAGAAATCAGAATTTCCATCCCATCCCATGCGAAATTCTGATATATTTCAACATTTATTTGTTCTGAATTGGAATGAAAATCTGAAGGAGCAATTTTTGCAGAACAAAAAGCGTTTGAACTTTTAAGTATCAAAGTTTCGTTTTGACATCCCCAAATTGAAATGTTTCAAATTAGTTCATTGTTAAATGTAACCTTCACTTGGTGCATCATTCCTCCTATGGGACAGGTTCCCTGTCTGGACAACATTTCTCATGATGCACCAGGTGACTTGGTCACAGGGTAGATCACAGTGCATCATGGAAGATATAGTGAAGGAGCTCAGCCCATAGGGGAGAATGAGGTATCAGGCACCATAGGCAGATGCTGCTTAATGTTGAAGGTTTATCTACTATCACATCAATACTTAAACTTCTCTAGTGATTGTCTAACCTAGATTTATTATGATAGGGCAGACTTTTGTGAAGGCATTTGTGGATATTAATAGATAATCACAACTTCTTCAGAAGTGTGAAAAGTTGACTAGGAATCTGAAAGCACAAGAGAATAGGATAAATATAGGATTCATAAGAGACTGAATAATTAATACAGTCTGAGTAAGTAAAACAGCCACCTACAGTATCTACATAACTTATCAGAAGCCTTTCAAGTTCATTTGTGGTATCTCTTTAGTGATGCAGTATACTATTCTATAAAGACACTACAAGTACTGGCTTGTGTGCTATAACACTTTGCCTAATTATAGTCAGATTAGGGGGAAGAATTAATCAACTTTACTAAATTGTCTGAAAACATGCATTTAATTACTTCCTGTTTGGTGCCTCATTGTAAACATTCCTTTCTTAATATGAAAGAATAGTAGATGTATTTACAGACAAACATCTCTCTTATTTTGTCAGTTTCTCAAATTATAAGACCAATTTGTTCAATCGATCTTGGTTATCAAACTGTACAGATGTTCCTGTTCTCACAGTCCTGTACTCATGTGAGTCATGCTTACTCAGACAAATAGTACCACTGACTGTGTGTGAGTAACTTACTCTGAAAAATGGGGTGGTCTCATTGAAGTCATCAGGGTAGAAGACTCCTGTGAGTAAGGGATTACAAAATCAGGCCTTCCCTCTGGTGTCTGAAAAGGGTCAGATCAATCAAAGGAAATATTAGAGGGGTTCACTGCAGGAAGGATGTGAGAAACAGTTATATAGTGAAGCTGAATTGAAGTCAGTGGCCAAGGGGATCCAGGATGGGACCACTAATAAGTATGAAAGTACCCTAATAAGTATTTCAGTATATTTCCCACTAGAGTTTTCTCTCAGCAACATGCTGTCCATCTATCTTAACAGATTTCCAGTAAATCACTGTAATATTGCAATGTAAACTACTTGCTTCTGTAGATACTGTCCCCTAAGAACACTAGTAGATTGGCACTTTCTGTAGAATGTTTGTACAACAGGCATCCTTTAACAGCACTTGGAGGCAAACAAAGCATAGGTATATCATAAAGTTGCTGCTGTTTAAGCAGAAGAACATTTGGCTTCATCAATCATCTCAGACATACAATATGTTGTTGTTATCTTAAATGTGGTCTGCCCAAGACTTGTCCTCTTCTTCAGTCCTGTGGGGAGGGAGTGGAGAGGGGAAGAATGGAGATGCTAGAGAGCTTGACAACACAGATTTGGCTAGATAGTGGCCTGTGTTATGCAGGAAGTCAGACTTGGTTATCATAATGGTCCCTGCTGCCCTCAGTCTGTCCCATGATCATAATACTTGGGATCTTAAATAGTAAATGGACAGCTGTTTATATTAGTTCCTGAGAGATACAGTTAAAAAAAAACAAAACCTCCAAAAACTAAAGTGAAGATAGAGCATAACAGTTATTCTAGTGGGCATGGTTGGTGGGCATTCTCCAAGCTCAGGTCTACTGCAGTCTAGGAATATGTTCTTGCTTACAACATCAGGGCTAAAAGGGGCTGAATTACATCAGCTAGAATCTGATCTTGGGTGCAGTTGTCATTCCAGACTAAATTGGTTCCATATTGCACTTGAATATTGTAAAACATAATTCTTTTTTGCATTGCACTGGCCCTCTTATGTTCAAACCATTCACCTGAATAGTATCATCAGTGGGTTAGGCCGTGACACTAACTATAAACAAACAGCGCAGAATGGATAGCTCATCTGTAAATAACTGCTATAACCAGCCTAAAATGATTAGAAGAGTTTAAAAAATGTATTGCATTTTGACAAGCTAATAGCAATTTTCCAATATTAGCAAATAAAAAACAGCTGAGTTATTTTTAACATGCCTATTTCTGGAATTCCTCAGCAATACTAACTTATTCTGCTCCCATGAAATGACCTTCATTCTTATTCACCCACATGTGCAAGAGTGGATCATAGTTGAAAATGTTCTGATTTCAGCTACTTTTGATTACTTTTGACTATCTGGTCTTTTTCTGTGCTTGCTAGTTGGTCTGGCTCCACTATCTGGCTCTTGGCTCCTGTGATGTTGCTTAGGCAATTGGACTCAGAACCTCTACTTCCTCCCCATGAGTGCCTGGGAAGTGGGGAACTTGGAGATGACCTCAGTTGCTGTGTTGTTCATCAGGCTGGCCAGTCTTTGCTTCTAGGTGCCCTAATCTCTGGCTGCATGTTGGACTCCAGCTCATACTCCCAGATTCCCAGCTGCCTAGCTCCATGTAACAGGGTAGTGGTTATGCAATGTAATACATCTAACTTGCCTTTCTGGGAAAATCAAGATCCAGCTGCAAGCAGGTCCTAGCAGGGCAGGGAGGTGGGGAAACCATGTCAATACCTGGCTAGAGCCAAATGACATTCTGTAGCCAAAAAAATTTTAAAAATCCATGGCATGTTGAGAGAATGCCAGGCTGCAGAATTGGAGTCCATAGGGCCCTGTCTATAATACGAATAACTTGATTTAAAGATTTAGATCTACACTTTCTAGTTCACTTTGTTCAGGAGATATTGCTTCTCAGGGGACTGTAAACACAAAGGTCCATTCCAGCGCAAAGCAAGTCCATTCTCCACCCCACAGGAAATTCCTCCAGCAAGAATTAAAGTTGTTTCTCATAACTTACGCTCCCTCCAGTGGACTCTCCCCTAAGGTACAGGTGGCTTCAAATTAAGATGCAGCATGCAACTCTTTGCCACCAGTCTTAGTACATCAGCATATAGCTTACATTTTCAGTATATACCATGTATGTGAGCACTTTCAGCAAGTCATCTCATAACACTTAAGCCACAAACTCTAATGGAACTTCTTTATTAGTACTATCTTTTCAAATGGTTTCCTTCCACACAGGAGAGCTTTGGTAGAACTTTATTAGCAAAGAATGGCAGATTGGAGTTAGGCAGACTGATTTGTGTCAAACATGTTAGGAAAAAGCGCAGAGTTTGGCTTTTCAGTTGTGCATTTACTGAATGTACCAGAACTCTGTAAGAGGAATGAGTCAAATACAGTGGTGCAAGTGGAATCCATTTCTTACTGGTATGGGGAGGGAGGGCAGCAGCTAACAGGGAGTTTGTGACCTCCTCACATGACCTTCCATGTGACTCCGCCCCCAGCCTGGGGCCCCGATGTTTTCCTAGTCCCCTCTTAACTGGTGAGGAGCTCTGTCCTCCTCCCACTGCACCAGACACTTGGGAACCACAGTGGTGAAAGAAACAGAACATGGGGCCACCGGGCAGCTCCATGCCACAGCTCCTCCAGCACAGCTGTACTGCCCCCAGCCCTACCCTCCGGTGGGGCTGCTGTACAGACGAAGGAGATCCTGCACAGAAAGGCAGGGAGCGGTACAACTGCACCAGAGGAGTTCTCATTCTGCTCCTCTAGTGTCTTTCTAGTACACCTACCAACTATAAATATCTTGCTAGTATGGCGGACCGGACCGGACCGGACTACCCTACTCGCATTGCTGGTCAAATATAAAACATAATACTAAGGCATCACTTGGCTCCAGTGTTTTGAAGCAAAACATGGGCCTCTTTTACTGATAAACACAATGTTTATGTCCTTTTATAAAAACCTTTGCCCACATTTAAAGTCTGCACTCTAACAGAGCATAGCCATGGAAAGAGAATTACAGTAGATCCCTGGTGTAGCACATGGTGTGCCATACTTCTGTGTTTCTGCCACATAGGAAAAGGAAAAAATAATTTTCATTAGCTGTATGAAGGCATAGTGTTATCTGTTGCTCAGTGAGTGGTTGTCCAAAATAGCCTTTTACTTTAAATTAGAGCACTAGAGGAGTCATTGATCAGCATTATACTGCCTTAAAGACATATATTATAACCAGTCATCCTCATAAGTAGGCTTAGTGTTGTGTTTTAACATATGTAGCTCTCCAGCTGGTGAAGTGAATCCTATGCAGTTCACTGTGTTTAGATAGCCTTTTTAAGCTCTCATCCAAAAGTCCCCTTTGTCCTGCACAGACATTAAAGGTGAGATTTTGAAAAGCACTTAGCATAACTCCTGTTGGAGTTAATGGAAGTTGTTTTTTTATCATTTCAGTCAGCATAGGCAGACGTGGCTATTTGAGTCTTATACATAACTTGTAAAGTGCTTTGGGATGAAAGATGCTAATAGAAGACAAGCCTTTTAGTTTAAAACTGCAGAGTCACTGTTGATCTCTTGTAAAATATATATTACTACAGAAAATAAGAATCCAGAGATGAATGCAAGTCTACCAACTCTTCCTGTCGCTAAGTAGACAAATGTGTTTTTATAGCCTGACCAAGCTCTCATAGAGTTAAATTAAAAATGGATGGGCCACTAAGCAGAGAGCTTTAGATATGACTTTGGCTGGTAATGGGAGCAAGAGCATATCTAAAAGGGCTCTATTTCAAGCAGTCCGTGTTTGTGTCAAAAATGGACTAAAGTAGTACTAAGCCTACTCCTTAGCCCCCGTAGCTGGGCTAGATACTGGGAACCCCGCACCCTACCTAAAACCACAACACCTAAAGCAACAGAACAGCTGTGGTTGTGCACTCAGCTCAAGAACTGGAATAAAAACTTACACAGGTCCCATCCTGGTAGGGAATATAGCCATGCAGTTGCAGGGTTGATTGAAGCCACAGGAGGGCTGTGCCTATTCAGCTGACTTGTGATCTTTCACCAGTGTAAATCAAGAGTGTCACATCTGACTACGGAGCTACTTGGGTATAATTGAGCAGAATTCAGTCTTTATACACCCATCTTCTCCACCAGACTCATTAGCTACTTTGCCAGCAGAGATTCCTCCACCAGGGAGGTGTCTGCATTTGGTCCAAATTGTGTATCCATTCTGTCATTAAACTTTTTAATGGCAGGAGGATTTTTATTTGGGGGGGTTGGGGGCAAGGCAGGGGTTGAAAAGGCACTGGTTGGTGGCTGGCTCGGCAAACTGAGTTGTGTTCCTGTTTTTTTATTTTTGTTTTAATGCTAATGTTAAAACATTAAATTGTCAGGGTACCCAAAGCTTTTGTATAGGTGTCTCAGTTATGTTATATTACATAGCCCTCTTCTGATTCTTTAACTTAATCTTCTAAAATTCAGCATGTAAATGTCCATGTTTCATTGGCTCAAGGAAATAGTTCTGTATATCAGGTGTTCTCAACCTTTTTCTTTCTGAGGTCCCCCCAGTATGCTAAAAAAACTCCACAGACCACCTGTGCCACCACAACTGGTTTTCTGCATATAAAGTCAGGGCTGGCATTAGGGGGAAGGAAGTAGACCAATTGCCTGGACCCCACACCACGGCGAACCCCGCAAAGGTAAGTTGCTCAGACTTCGACTTCAGCCCCAGGTGGCAGTGCTCAGGGCCCCAGGCTTCATCATAGTCTATGCAGTAGTAAATAAGGATATCAAACAAGCTGCAATTGCCTAGGAACACAATTTACAGGAAGATCAGTGGCAGATATGCATGTCAAGCTTTGTTCAGTAATCTATAAAGACGGCATTCTAAGAGGTTTCAACTGCTGATCACTAGGGACCTGTTTATCAAAATTAAATGTGTTCACTGTGTCCCATTGCATAGTTGAATGGAAGAATTACTTAATGGTTTGCTGTATGTTAATACAACTAAGGGATTAGCTCAATTTACAATGCTTAGGATAAGATTAGAGAACTGGGAAACATACAGATCTGACTAAGCAAACATTGTCACACTCAAATTTGCATGTACCCAAAGGATTTTGAAAGGTTATGTTTCAAGTTTTGATAGCATGTTCTTCTTTCTTTGCTTCTAAACATTAAACTATTTAATACTGGTACAATATATAGAAATGGATTCCGATAAATCACAACTGGTATCACTGAAAAGTAGCTTCAAGTTCTCTATGTTAAACTTCATCAAAAATGAGACGTTACGTAAAAATGTCTGTTTATAATTCCCTTATAAAAGGTCTTCAAAATATTCCTGTCTTAGATATTTTCAGTCTAGATATCAAATTCCTCACTTTTTGTTTTTGAAGTTTTTTTTTGTTGAAGAATTTCCACTTTTAAGTCTGTTATTGAGTGTCCAGGAAGATTGAAGTGTTCTAGTGACAATTCTTCAACAAAAAACTTCAGAAACAGACTCCAATGAGAAACTGCAGAACTGGAATTAATGTGCAAACTGGACACCATCAAATTAGGCCTGAATAAAGACTGGGAGTGGATGGGTCATTACAAAAACTAATTTCCCCTTGCTGATACTCACACCTTCTTATCAACTGTTTGAAATGAGCCACCTTGATTACATTGGCCTCATTAGTATTCACCCCTTCTTGTCAACTCTTGAGAATAGCCCACTTCCACCTTAATTGAATTGGCTCCTTAGCACTGACCCCCCACTTGGTAAGGCAATTCCCATCTTTTCATGTGCTGTATATTTATACCTGCCTCTGTATTTTCCACTCCATGCATCTGATGAAGTGGTTTTAGCCCACGAAAGCTTACGCCAAAATACATTTGCTAGTCTCCAAAGTGCCACAAGGACTCCTCATTGTTTTTGTGTTGAATATGGTGCCTTAAAAGGAAATATGGACCAAACTTGGCTCCATGAATATCATTGTCTCATACAAATAATTGTGCTTATTCTGTATTTTTTTAAATGTGTTCCCTAAAAGAAGAGATTTGATTTTCTACCTGAACATGTTTTTTAAAATGCAAACAAAATGCAGTATGAGTAACCGTAAATGCCTGCCAAGTTATCAAATATGACCATTTTCAAAGCTTTCCATAGTAAGACATCTATTGCTTTCTATGGGAAGATATGTTTTGATCTTAATTATTGGTGAGAAGCAAAGAAATGAGTAAATACTTGATCTGTCAGCTAAGAATGTTTCATTTAATTCTGGTTGTAAATCTCAATCTTTTGCAAAAAATTGATGAAAAATGGTGTGGGGGGGGTATTATGACAGCTACTATGTTTTCTTCTTCTTCTTCTTCTTCCATTTTATGACTAGTTTTAGGCCCTTTTGAAAAATGCTATTCCTAGTCTCCAAGTCCCTCTGATTTTTTTCAGTGCCAAAATCTCTCAGTAAGTCTCAATCTGTCCAAGTGAATTTATGAAATCCAGTTTGATAATGCCTGTATTCTTGCATCATCCCTCAAGTTAAGGGCAGAGGGACTGGCACATGGGTGTCTGCTCCTAAACAGGACATTTAAGGACCATCAACAATCGAATAATCTTGCTCTAGCAGGACAATACCTAGGAGTTTACCAATTCACCAGGAAGAAAAGGGTCCAAGCAACAGATCACCTGGCCAGGGACTTGAAGTTACTGAGATGATCTGACAAAGGGAATTGCAACTTCATAAAAAGAACTCACTCAAACAAGGGGAGCAGGCCAGGACCAGAAGCAAACAAGGCTGAGAAAAAGAGGAATCCTGGACTCCCTGAACAGACACTGAACAAACCCCAAAGGGCATTTGGAGTGATGAGGAAAGAGAGGCAGGGATTTGCATGCAAGTTTTGTTTTTCCCATAGATCTGTAGGTCTCTTGTGCTGCTACATCAGTCTATGTTTAAAAATTCCTTATCGAGCCTCTGTTACTTGTTTTCATTGTCACAATCCCTGAAGAGGGAAACAGTAAGTCCTTTGGTGGAACTCTGGGAATGTGTAGTAGTGACCAGGGAGGCTTGAACAACAAGGAGTCTGGTGACAGCTTAAAGACTAACAGATTTATTTACAAATAAATATAAATATTTGTAAATAAATCTGTTAGTCTTTAAGGTGCCACTGGACTCCTCGTTTTTGTGGATACAGACTAACACGGCTGCCCCTCTGATAGGGAGGCTTGGGAAATCCAGCTCTTGTTTCAGGGCCTACAGAAGTGAACCACAGATTCCTCAGAGCCAGGTGTGGTGTCCAACACAGAATCTGCACCTGGAGTGAGAGTCTAGGTGCCCAGAGCCAGAGAAATAGTATCTAAACTCTGTCTGGCCCCAACAAGCCAATAGCATGTGAGACATGAGGGTTGGATCCAGTACAGCAGCCTGGTGAGTATTTACCAGGGACCTCACCCAGGGTTGTAACACTTAAATTCCTAAATTCAATTTTCAAAAGTCACTTAAGCACTTTTGAAAAAACTTTACCCTACCCTTACAAATTCCTGTAGGAGTAAGCCAAATATTTGCAACCCTTTCCCCAACATAAGACTAATAAATTAAGAGTGTTCTTAAAGCAGGTCCTATATCGAAAGAATTGAAGAGAAATCAGCAGGAGGAGGCAAACTGACTTTATACCCATGTGAAAATTTACCTAATTTTGCCAGTGTTGGCTTTCCTCTGTATTCATCCTTTCTCGTCTTCCTCTTTCTCACATAGCTGAGTGTTTCTGAAGAAGGTCTGGGTATGCTTTAAATACCTACTGACTTTCCATGGTTTTCAACTCTGCCTTTCTAAACAGTATTTATTCATCATTCTTTGCCTCCATAGGCCTGGAGCATGGGGTTTACTTGCTCTGCTTTGACTTGTCATGACAGCTGGTTAAGTTTTCTCGAGCCACACATTTGACCAAAACAAAAAAAAAATATATTTTTTTTTAAGAAAGTGTTTATTTGGGATGGGGGAGGAGGTGGATTGTAGCATAACAAATCCAGAAACTTCCAAATTATCAACCAGACCCACTTGCTGTCTATTCCCTCTCCATTGTAATTCCCTGACAAAGATGAGTGATTACCTTCTCCTAGCTAGATCTAAAGATATCTTCTTTATCCTCATCCTTTGATGTCTGCTGCCCTTTCATTTCCTTGATGTTGTCACTATTTGGTTTCCATGCCTTTGCTTTCTTTGGGGCTTCGTGTTTGCTCCTTAACAGGGAAAGTGAGGGTAGAAGAGAACTCTTCTCCTTGAGCCTGTACTGCTACTGTGGTTGTGACTAGCTCCAATATCTAACCTTTCATCAGTGTCTCTGATTATATAACCCTTGTCTGTGCCTGCAGCCTGCATGGAGCTTAGGAGGTGCACAGGTTGCAGGAGTGAAGAGTATGGGGGAGGTATTCATTAGTCAGTCTGCGTGCACATGATTCGAATGCTAGCTACAGTTGCAGTGCTGCTTTAAATAATTCTCTTAATAAAGAGCCAATTTAGTTTTAGAAACATGGAGTCCTTTCATGTTATCCATTATGCAGCCCATGAAACATGGTGGCAGCGATCAGTCTTGCAAGACCTCTAGCCAGGAAGCATAATTAACAGGTAAACAACACAGCAACTAGAAGCAGAGCATGGAAGAACTCAGACTACAATGAATACTGGATTTCCAGACAAATCCCTTCAATAATTATGGAAGCAAGAACGAAGTCGTATACAAAGCTGACCATTAGGGATAAAGATGAAAAATAAGAGTAAAACCTTTTTACTATCTCATTTGAGGGCAGAAGGGGATGAGAAGTGAGTGAGATGCTGTTGCCAGGAATAATGCCGGAAACACTGGAACAGCTGCTAAGTGTTTCAGTACTGTGACTCCAGACAGAATGAGGCTGTAGATACTGTTTTTATTTTGTTTTGTTTTTTGCCTGAAACCAAGAAACAGAAGAGGAAATAAATGCATTACAGCTGAGAATGCTGGTAACTACAATCCATAACTAGAGACGATCATTTGTGGGATATGTGGTTCCAACATATGGGGGAGACAGATCTGTTTCTGACAGTTAACCTTAGAGCAGGGTTCAGAGTGGTAGCTGTGTTAGTCTGTATCAGCAAAAAGAATGAGAAGTACTTGTGGCACCTTAGAGACTAACAAATGTATTTGGGCATAAACTTTTGTAAACTAAAACCCACTTCATCAGATGCATGCAGTGGAAAATACAGTAGGAAGATATCTCTCTCTCTATATATAGATATATATATAGATATAGATATATACAGAGAACATGAAAAAATGGATGTTGCCATACCAACTCTAACAAGACTAATCAATTAAGGTGGGCTATTATCACCAGGAGAAAAAAAACTTCTGTAGTGATAATCAGGATCCCCCTTTCAAGCAGTTGACAAGAAGGTATGAGTAACAGTAGGGGAAAAATTGGCATGGGGAAATAGTGTTTACTTTGTATAATGACCCATCCACTCCCAGTCTTTATTCAAGCCTAATGTAATGGTGTCCAGTTTGCAAATTAATTCCAGTTCTGCAGTTTCTCATTGGAGTCTGTTTATGACTTTTTTTTGTTGAAGAATTGTGACTTGTAGGTCTGTAATTGAGTGACCAGGGAGGTTGAAGTGTTCTCAAACTGTTTTTTTAATGTTATAGTTCTTGACATCTGATTTGTGTCCGTTTATTCTTTTGCATAGAGACTTTGCGATTTGGCCAGTGTACATGGCAGAGGGGCATTGCTGGCACTTGATGGCATATATCGCATTGGTAAATGTGCAGGTGAACGAGCCTCTCATGGTGTGGCTGATGTGTTTAGGTGCTATGATGGTGTCCCTTGAATAGATTTGTGGACAGAGCTGGCAATGGGCTTTGTTGCAAGGATAGGTTCCTGGGTTAGTGTTTTTGTTGTGTGGTTTGCGGTTGCTGGTGAGTATTTGCTTCAGGTTGAGGGGCTGTCTGTAAGTGAGGACTGGCCTTTCTCCCAAGATCTGTGAGAGCGAGGGATCTTCCTTCAGGATAGGTTGTAGGTCCTTGATGATGTGCTGGAGAGGTTTTAGCCGGAGGCTGAAGGTGATGGCTAGCGGCGTTCTGTTACTCTCTTTGTTGGGCCTGTCCTGTAGTAGGTGATTTCTGCGTATTCTTCATACTAATCCACAGAAACCTTCCTACCAACACTACAAAAAATTTTTTTATTTTTTTCTTGAACAAATATCTTGCTTTCCTTACTCTAGTCAAAATTCTTTGACTGACCTACTCATTCTAATTGTTAAATTTCTGATGAAATTGTACAGGATTTATGCAGGTCACAAATAGGGCTGGCTCCAGCATTTCTGCTGCCCTAAGCGGCAAAAACAAAAGAAAAAAGAAGACAAGCAGTGGCACTTCAGCGGCAGCTAAATCGCACCACTTCTTCGGCGGTAGTTCAGCAGTGGATCCTCCCTCTCTTCCTCCTCGGCGGCAGTTCAAAGAGGAAGAGAGGGAATGAGGGACCCGCCACTGAATTGCTGCCGAAGACCCGATGCCGTGCCGTGCCTCCCTGATACCGGACGGAATGCTGCCACGCCAAGCACCTGCTTCCTACGCTGGTGCCTGGAGCCAGCCCTGGTCACAAAGCAGTAAAATAAGTAGAACTGTGAAATGAGATCTGGCTTTTTTAGTGCACCGAAAATCTAATGCTTATGTAGGATCTACAATGGTGGTGGCTTCAGCAGAACTGTTTGCTTTCTGTGTCATTCAAAGCTCCTGTGAGTAAGCTCTCAGTGGAGTACATTATAGACTTGACCAAAGATGTCTATGTCAGGATCTGCAAGCCCTCTCTGGAGGGAAAATAAACAAGTTATTTTCCCAACCAGCGGTTTCATTTGGCAAAGTCAGTACTAGCCAGAGAAGCAAGACAGATAAGTGAAGTACCAAATGGGACTCTCCAATGCTGTGCCACACATACAAATATAAAATAAGCTTGGGAAATATGGAAGGCTTCCTGGTGAGTTTTACATCCTGCACTTATAAAATGCTCCCAAAGGCTGCAGAGTGCTTCTCATAATTTTAGCATAGCTTGTTTAATGTTTTAAGTTTCCTTTTAAACACTGAAGCAAAAAACTGTGCATGTACCCATCTCAAACTTTTAAATCATGCATTACTATCAGGCTTAATCTTTAGTAGCTGGGCAATACTGTCTGATTTAGAAGTATTAATCCATAGCTGCGCTGTAATGTAGAGACTTAAGTGGGGCTTCCTAAGGGTACTAAATTCACTATAAAATGATAACAAGACATCTCAGTCAAACTTCTCAACCATGAAGGCTGTCTGGCAGATTCATAAAAAGGCATTGTTGTACACAGAGCAAGGTCTCTGTAGTGTCCAAACAAATTACACAAGCTGGTTTTGGTAGGGCTGAGTTAGCAATCCCAGATAGTAATTAAAATATTAAAAATTTGAACAGCTTCTATATAATTTCTTAATATCCTAGGAGGCTTTATCTTCGCTTCTGGACACAAGGGGTCCAGTTCTGAAAAGAAGCTGCATATGCCTACTTCATGTGGCTACCATTTAGGAAAACAGTATTGTTTTTGTTTTTTCAAAAGATTGACTTGTATAGGATGTGACCAAATTATAACTCTCTGACAGCAGTCTTTCCTCTCCCTACAATTCCACTTATTGTATTCAGTGATTCACAAATTGAAAAATGCTTGCTCCTATAACTGAGGATACAGACAAAAATGTATGAAGAATAGACTTTTAAATGCAAGAGTTTTCAGGCTAGGATCAATTTAAATTAGGGACCAAAGAACAGGCATTCTAGATAGACGTAGAAGCCAGATCTACAAACCATATGACTGCCAGTGAAAACTGATGCAATGTGATGCATGAATGCAAAAATACTGTGCTTTTGAGAGTATCTAACACTGAAATGAATTACTGCTAGGGAGTTTCTGTGTGACCTCAAATTGTTTCATGACCATGTTCCAACCGGTTTAAAAAAAAAAAAACATGATGAAGGGCCAAACATATCCAGAATAGAAGCACCTGACATAAGAAAGATGCTTTATTTGCAGAAAACTCACATTATCTTGGAGTTCATTTGGGAAAAAAATAGGTGCAGCAAGAGCAGCTGCAGTCAAAACTTCTAGTCACGGGAAGGAAATAAGACTTATTATGAAGCTACTTGAGATCTCCACTTTCAGAAGAAAAGTTAGTAGGCGAAGAAGTAGTCTGCTCTCAGAGACAAGCAAATATTATACAACATAGAACTGTAAAAGGAATGGACCAAGAGGAGGCTTAGACCTGTCATTCGTAATTGAGAGGAGGTAATTTGGGGGAATACAGGTATTTGAGGCAGGATGTGGTATTTACATGACCCCTCTGAAAACCAAAGAAAAACATGGCTTCATAATATGATGGCTGCCATCTTGGCAAATAGTGGGAGGCCTTCAAAGTGTAAAGCTTTAGTCTATAGGACTTAGCTAGAAAGCCCATCTCTTTAGCTCAAGAGCTACAACGTACACATCGTCTGGACTGACCTCTCCCATTCTATGTTAACACGCTGACCAGCACGTTATATTAACACTGTATATTATGAAGTTGCAGCTTGTAACTCCATAGCTCAAGCAGTTCATTATGCACTTAAAGCAGGATTCAACCTCTTGATTTGTGAGGGAGGGAGTTAGTACAAAATAGTGTATCCTCAAATGTACAGAACTTATGGAGTGCAGAATGAATTTCTGGAGAACTTACAAGTAAATGTGTTAATCAGTTTGAGTTGCAATTTAAAGGGGTCCTTTAAGAAACTTGGCATCTGTCAGTCTCTTCTTCCCAAAGGATCTTAACAAGCGCATAATGCAAACACTTTCCATATAATTGCAATGCATTTAAATCTTATGCATAATTGATATTTTAAGAAACTAAGTGGCAGTTAAGCTAAGTTAATTGCTTCTAACATCTAGGCTGAGGTAACTCAAGTGGGGCCATTGTGACATCGAAGGTAATTCAACCAACAACCCTTCCTCTATACCTAACTTGCAAAGTCTATCAGTTGTAATGAGTTTACAAGTCTAGAGTTCTCATTGGTAAATTACTTGAGCCAACAGTCACTGATCCTTAAAGATTCTGTAGCTGCATGCTAGCTTGGGCATCAGTTCTTGAAAGGTTTCCCATGGCATGCTCCCTTGGCTCCACTGTGCATTGAGGGAGCACTGCTAGGGGAAAGGAGGCAGGAGTGCAGGGATGGACAATAAGACTGTATTCTCCCTGCCTGCCTTCACTGAGCACTGGTCTCACTAACACAGCCCCTAAAAACATGAGTACATAGTAAAGGAAGGGCCAGATTTGTTCTGCTTTGCTGTAAACCAGCTTAACTGACTGATGTACTCTGGCAGCTTTGCACTGCTCTGATATACCAGTGGGTCCGCCCTTAAATAAAACACTATTTTAAGACTTATGCTAGGGGCAACATCACTAAGATAATAGAATCATAGGACTGGAAGGGGCCTCGAGAGGTCATCTAGTTCAGTCTCCTGCACTCTGGCTGGATTAAGTATTATCTAAAACATCCCTGACAAGTGTTTGTCCAACCTGCTCTTAAAAACCTCCAATGATGAAGATTCCACAACCTCCCTAAGCAATTTATTCCAGTGCTTAACCACCCTGACAGTTAGGAATTTTTTCCTGATGTCCAGCCTAAACCTCCCTCAAACACTGCCTCAAACAAAGACTATTGCACTGCATGATGGAATAAAGAGGGGGTTTTTATTTGACTAACTGGATATCCTGGTTAACTTCTTGTAGATGTTGCAGCAGGAGGGTGACAGGGAGAAAATTTGAATGAGGTTTGATGGTTGGGGAAGGGGGAAAAAGTTTGCAAATTAGGAAGGACTTTCCAACATAAGGGGCAATGTGGAAGAAAGTGCAGAGACGCTTATAGGAGATGCAGGTAAATGGGGTATCAAAACTAGCCCAATTGATGGGGGATGAGACAATATCAAAAGAAAAGCTCAGATACAAGAAAGGACTGTTCTGCGAGGCTTTGAAGCAGGGACAAGAAGCTTGATCTTGTTGCATCAGAGGAGAGGAGCCAATAGAACAACTGAGTTGATGTGGTCTGGGTCTGGTGCAATGTCCAAAAGGCAGGAGAGTGAAGAACGCTATATCTTGGGGATTTCTGGGGAACAGATTTAAGAATTTAAGTGTGAGATGGGGGGGGGGGTCAAGAATGTGAAATGGGTTTTGAAGGATTATCTCTTTATTCTCTAGGATGAATCATTTGGGATTTGAACTCCTCAGTCAGTATCCGTTATACTTTCCCAGTTGTAAGGTGTGTAATGAAGCAAATGTTTCTTAATAAATTCCCTTCTTTTTGAGGTCTCTTCCCAAGATATTGCTCTGTGTGCTAGGGGATTTCTGTGCTAATTACAGTGAATTTTGTGGTAATTATGTCCTAAATATGTCAGTAGGAATCTTACTGCAGTCACCTCGATACAACTGACAATGAGCCTGACTCCAAGTTTTACAGAGTTTGTTCATTTCATCTTAAACTAATATGGGTCTGACTGCACACAAAGGATTCATATGTTTCTCTTGCTTTGCTACTTTAAAAAAATTATGTAAATATTATTCAGTTACTTAATCTACCCTGTACCACACTTTTGCATCTGTAAAATGGAGATAGTTCTTTCCTGCCTCACAGGGGCGCTGTGAGGATAAAATCCATTAATTATTGTGAGGTGCTCAGATGTTATGGTGATGAGGGCCTTAGTACCTAGATAACCCCTAGAAAGTGAATTGAACCTCTTGTGTAAAATGATGCCAGATTCTGATCTCACAAATTGGGGGTCATAAAATTGAAGCAAATGGAAATATCCAGATGTAAAAAAGTGAGAAGGGAATTGGGCCCATGGTGTGCTGCCTGGTATAGGAGAGTCTATCTAATCTCCTTTGTAGTGCTAGGAAGAGATGCTGCTTCTGTTGGGCAGAAGGACTTTTGTCCCTTATTTCCACAGTGTTCATGCCCAGAACAGAGGTGATTTCTCTCTGAGATATCAGGAAGAGTGAGACTTTTCAAAAGCTAAAATGCAAAGTCAAAATATGTCATTCCAGCTTGTATCACTATCACAGAATCTCTTTTCAAAATCAGGTTGCATAATTTTGGGTCTCCATTGTCATTCCCTTACATTTGGTTCCAGTCAAACAATCATCTCTCTAGATTGATCTGATTTTAGAATTCTAAACTTGATTTTCATAACCTGGATCAGACAAAAGGCATCCCCATCATATGACTAAGTCACTGTTTACATTCCATAGCTCAATCACTGAATAGATCCAAAGAATGAGTTTGATAATCCCTCTCCTACAGCCTAAACACTTAATGAAATCAATGGGAGTTTTGTCAGAGAAGACAATAGGATCAGATGTAATATTTGCAAATCCAGTAGTTAACAGCCAAAGCAAGCAAAGACGAAAAGCTTGACTCCTGATCACCCCCGCACCTCTGTGCTCAGTAAATGAATGTCTGACTTGCACCGCCATCCTTGGGATTTGCTGATTGCTTGTAAACTTTCCCTTATAGGATCTGAGGGAATGTCGTGCTCACTGAAGTGTAGGACTGATACCATTGACTTAAGCCAGGTGCTGTGTAAGCTCTGCAAATACACCTCAGTCATTGGGAGCAACACCCTCTGCTATTCTAGTCTTGAACGTGGATAGAGCAGACTGCCAGTCACATCAGATTAAAGCAATATTTTATATTTTTAGATAAACATACTGTGAAATGAGGTGGAGGCTCCAAATTTTATCAACTGTGACCAAAAATGAACTTGATGGGGTTGCAGAGAGCAAATAGTGCCCAAGCCCTCTGTGCCACCAAGATCCCTGCACATTACAGATGCTCCCTGGGTTACACAAGAACCAATTTACACCGACCTACACTTATGGAAAAAGTTCCATAAGCTAGAAATAGGAGGTGTGGTGGTGTTTTTGTTGTTGTTATTTGGTTGTTTTTTTGGCGTAATGGTTGGAGATATGTTTCTGACTTACGCAAAATTTGAGTTACGCAAGGCATTCTGGAACAAAATGCTTTCGTGAGTCAAGGAGTGTCTGTATATTGGGACTATGAAGGCACAAGTGTGGTCAATCTACCACATTCTCAACCCCCTGCAAAACACAAGGCTTTGCACCACTGTATGCCCTGCCATCATGTTTAATATTTTCTCTTCATCCTTTACATCAGCCTGTATAGAATAATCAGAGCACTTGGAAGAGACTGCCCCCTGAACCTCTCTTTTGTTGCTCTTCCTGGGGAAATGTGGGGGATGGGTATTTCTGATGTGCCATAATCCTACATTTCTTGTACAACTTTAAAGATATGTGGAATATGCAGAATTTTTTCATTTTTAATCCTACTGGACCAATATTTCTTTGTTGACAAAACCCCAATCCTGCAAACACTTAGACCCATGAGTAGTCCTGTTGATTTCTGAGACTGCTAAATTATGGGAAGTTATGTCCGAAAGTTTCTAGAATTCAGGTGTTGGCCTCAAGAAGAGAACATACCATATGAAAGATCTTTCGTCAGCACCCATATACTAGTCCGTGCATGGTTTCTATAGGTTCAGTTCAGAGCATGGTATGATAATTATAAAGCAGGTTAACTGCACCATGCGTGCACAGCAGAGTCTTTCCTATATGTAGTTCAGGGAAAGTGACATTATACATGTCAGATGTTTTGAACTACATGTTGTCATGCTGTAGCAGTCTTCCCTCCTTCTGTTACTGGTAAACAAAATATAACACTATCACAAAAATGAAGGCATTCTTCTCAGCTATGGCAAATGTATAGTGTTAATAAACACTTGGTGCTGGCTGAAGAATTGTCCTGTAACTTTCAATATTTTACAAAAAATTGACCTTTAAATCTTCAACCAGCTCTACACAAATGTATGGCTCCCTATAAATTAGAAATATAAACCATAAGAAATAGCATCAAGAACATTAACACACACCTTCATGCAGGCAGGGGCGGCTCTAGGTATTTTGCCGCCCCAAGTACGGCAGGCAGGCTGCCTTCGGCAGCTTGCCTGCGGGTGGTCCCCAGTCCTGCGAATTCAGCGGCAGCCTGCAAGAGGTCCGCTGAAGCTGCGGGACCAGTGGACCCTCCGCGGGCATGCAGCGCTTAGCATGCTGGTGCCTGGAGCCACCCCTGCATGCAGAGCAGTTGACTTCTGATATTCATGCCTGAATGGTGGAAGTGATAGGTTTTTTATATATATACACATACATAATGTAGTGCCTTTCACTTAAATCAATCACTGTTTAATATGATCTTTCCTTTTAACTTGATCGAATACTTGAGTCCTAAAAACTCCATGGCCCACCTGTGCCACAATAAGTGTTTTTCTGCATATAAAAGCCAGGACTGGAGCTAGGGGGTAGGAAGCTGAGCAACTGCCTGAGGCCCCAACCACAGGGCCCCCGGGAAGCTAAATTGCTCAGGGTTCGGCTTCAGCCCCAGGTAGTGGGGCTCAAAGTCCTGGACTTAAACCCTGTGCGGCAGGGCTTCGGCTTTCTGCCCTGGGCCCCAGTGAGTCTAATGCCAGCCCTGCTTGGCAGCCCCCCTGACATCTACTTGTAGCTTCCTCAGGGAGTCCGAGACCTCTGGTTAAAACTGCTGGTGTAGACAGTTGTTGGTTTGTTTTTTTTGTGGGGAGAGATTGGGAGAGAGGACGGAGATTGTAAGTAACTCACTTAAGAAAGGTATGAGAGTCTGAAAGTACATCAATTCTGGCAAAAAATTGAAATATTTCCAAGCCCCAGTGTCTCAACCTGACTTGATGTAATTAATACCCCTGTCACATGACAGGTGGGAATGTGTGGCTGTATAGTCACAGACTCCCTTAGCTACTGTTATGAAATGTAGTGCTGAAAATACTTCAGTGATTTTAGAAAGAAGCCATTTAAGGTTTAACTTTCACTGCTGCTGTTTCGGTGTATGCAAACTGAGTCATACTGTGTGCACCAGTGGAAAAAAATCCCTTAATAAAATCTAAAATCCCTTAATAAACCTGACTTTACTCTTATTCTCTTCATATGAAAAGTTCAGCTAATACATGGAATATTAATTCCAGCTGGAATAAGTACAAACCACTGGAAGGAAAAAATATCTTGGTTTCAGAAAATCTGGGAAGTACTGGTGATGAGGGAAGGAAAAACTTGCCTAGCCAAAAAGCATAACACTGGGAAAGATTTTGAAATGTTTGCTTTTCCTTGGATGCACAGATAACTCCAGTAGCCAAACCTATAGTAATGTTAATCTGGACTGATTAATGGTAAATAATAGGTATTGGCCCTGACTGATGCATCACATTAGTTGTAGTGTTCCAATTCAGACTTCAGGGCAGTTTAATTCTAGCTTACACTGGAATAACAAAGATCAAAGTCAGGCTCATGTTTTTAAGTGAATTACCATCTTACAATAGTTTTAGAGAGATGGAAAAAACAAAAAAAAGTTGGATAGTCATACTGTCATTAATATTTTGAGCTCTAACAAGTTCTATACAATCAGTGAGGTGTGTGTTAGTGATTGTAAGAATAACAATCTAGTCTAGTCAAAGTGATAAGAACAGGAACAACTCTAAAGTATTGTAGCATAAGCATGTCGCTGGAATGTATTGTTTTAGCAAAATGTTTTTATTGTAAAATTACTATTTAGGCAGCACAGATGATGGTTATTTGTCTTCATTGCCAAAAGTTTTTGAGAGACAATATAATTAATGTAGAAAATGTGATTGTACTTCATGTTTGTCTGTAGTAATTCTATAAATCTCTTATGTCTGTGTTCTTGTAGCCACTTGAAGTAGCTGAAATGAGAAAAAGGCAGCAGTCGCAAAATGAAGGAACATCTGCTGTGTCTCAAGCGCCTGGAAACCAAAGGCCCAACAACACATGTTGCTTTTGTTGGTGCTGTTGTTGCAGCTGCTCATGGTATGTCCCGTAGTGTACTTGGTATCATATCCAACACAGGTAAACAATGAGAGTGAAAACTGCCAGTTGCTGGGAATGTATCGAGTTCTCTGAAAGTCACACTGCTGAAAGTCAGACTTTATTTTTCTACATGCGAATGTTATTAAATAGTTCTCTGCTCTTTCTGGACCTCTTGTGTTACAGATAAGGGAGCAGGCATTGAAAATACGACTTTAATTTTGCCCCCTTTTCAAAGTTACTATGATAAAATGAGGAAGTAGCAGGTGTAAAACTCAGATGGGCAGATGATCTTGAAAAATGTCTTAATTTTACATTTAAGACACTCTTGTTTCAGTTTGTATTTTTTACTATTTACATTGTTCACTCTAAACTATAAGAAATGTTTCAAAACACTTTGTCTTTGCATTCATTGGGAAGTAAATGGACAGAAATGGGAATTATATAGTGCTGAATTAATTAGTTGCTGAATTAATAAACTGTTAACTAAATTCTCTAGTCTGAGAGCATTAAAAAAATGGATTTCCACTGTGATCTTTCAAATAGCAAAAAGCACTATTTTAGCAGGGAAAGTCGTTGCTACTCAGTTATTCTTAAAGGAAGAGTTGGATTGGGGAGTTTGAAGCTTAAATCTATGACCTTCTGTTTCAAAATAACTTCAATTAATCATTTTGCTGAGCTATATCTCTAAGGTGTCTATTGCCATAATATAGAAGGCTCCAATTTATGTAGACACTTAACTTTACACAAATGGCTAGTCCTAATGAAGCATAAAGCTACCCTCAGAATTGCTCAGGGGCCTATGCAAAGATATAATCATCTAAGTCTTTTTGGAGTGCCATTCTGTGTACATCTCTCCTATTTTACACTTAAGTCAGCCATTTGCTCCTTTTCCTGCATCTAAAAATGCACATCAGAGAGTACCAAATATCACAATGGAACAGCCTATTCTGAACTTTTTCCCTACCACATCCTCCTCTTTGCCACAGGAGCAGGAACAGAATGGCACAAACTTCCAGCTCTCACAGAACCAGAGGATCCATGGGAACAAGAAAGAGTGAGTGAGGACATGCTATTAGAAAGCTATCCTGCTTCTTGCTATATGCTCACTCCATACAACACAGAGAGTCTGAAAGGGCCTTACATGTGAAGACGAGCACTGGGCTGCCTCTGCTCTCCTCTGGCCTGTATAAAGGGTATGCGAAGCCAAAAGTATCAACTTTACTTAAGGATCTTTATAGGCTGCACTGGGATAAATATTTGAATAATCAGTTCTCCTCACACATTCTTAGAGCTTTGTTTCCCTTGGAGAGCCTGAGGGTAGTATGCAGTTCCCATACATTTGAACAGCTTGTGCATATTCAATGTAGATATGATCTATCATTGCATTACAATGTTGGGTGTACTCTCAACTGCTTTTGTAGAAGTGTTTATTGCTGATCATATCCTGACTTTTTTTTTTTCTTAATGTGGACTTGATTGTGCATGAAGAACCCTGTCTGAGTAAGCCTATTTTCTATCTTAAAAGTAAAGTCTAACAGGCTAGCTTGAGAGATGTAGTGGAAATGCCATTGCTTGTGACTCTTAAAACTAACCTGGACAATATTTGGAAAATATAATGGTGAAAATAAATCCTGCACGGGCAGAATGATGACCTAATGGGTCTCCCACCTCTAACTTCTGAATCTATGATTAAAATCCAAAGAAGGCACATGCGGGGTGGAATGGGTTGAGGGGGAGTCATTTCTGAAAGGCAATTTTGGCCCTTTTAGAGCTTGAGTCAAAATGAAATATTTGTCTTGGTGCGAAATTTGTCTTGTGAGCTTGTTTATGGCTACAAGGAACCAGCATGCTACTTCATTTCCCTCATTCACTTTCTCTAATAGCTTTTATATACGTAAAAAAACCTACATGAGAAACCTGACTTGCTGATTATTCTTGCAGGCAATAAATTCTCTGGAGCCATATTATGCAGGAAGTCATATTAGATTATCATAAAAGACTATGCTGGCCTTAAATGTACCCAGACTCTCCCCAGTTCCATCAGTCCTTCCTTCTGGAGTATTATGAATCTCACCAGATGTCTTTATGGAGATGTTGTTGGGTTCATTACTGGTGACAGTGCTCTAATAGAACCTGCCACTACTGACGCTGTTGGCTATTTCCAGCTCTGCCAGCAACCTGTGTGACGTTAGACAATTCAGATCACTTACCCTTTCTGTGCCTCATTCTCCTTGCTATTAAAAAATAAATATAATACTTGCCCACCTTGGAGCATGGCTTGTGCAGCTTATAATGAATGCTTTCACTTTTGTCAATAACAAGGCTGTATCTGTTCAAGGTGCTAGTTCATTAGCTGACAGCTCTGGACAAGTCATTACAGTTCTAAAAATATCCTAGCGAGTCATGTGATATTTCAGTTTTCTTTCATTCCACCCAGTGTTAAAGTCAAATGAGGATTAAGACTCTGTTTACATAGCAACTTAGTCAAATACCCACACCTTTGTTTGTGGATATATCATCTTTCCTAGCAGAGAACTTGTTAGCAGCATTAGGTCTTTATTCAGAAAGCTATTCTGTGTCCCTTATGAGAATGATTAGGTATGTTGAGGGTTATATTTTTTAAACTATGTATTTTTTATATAAGTATCATCTATTAATTTTGGAAGGTATCTCCAATAGCACTGGAAGCCTAGTGACAGTAAGCATTAGCAGTTTAGAAGGACAAAACAGTGCTGGTCATAGAGGCAGGAACTAGAGGTGAGGGGGTGCTGAAGCTCTGCTCCTGGCCCCACCCAAGGCTCCACTCCCAGCTGCTGGCCCCCTGCCTGGGGCTCCACTTCCAGCTGCCAGCCCCATGCCACCCCCAGCTGTGGCCCCAACTTTAGCCCCCTTGCCCCTGTCCGCATTCCTCCCCCCCCCCCGTAGCTATGGCCCCACTCTCGGCCCCAGCTCTGGGGAGATGGGGGGTGTGGACAGGGGTAAAGGGGAGCATGAGGTAAAAAGTTTGAGGACCACTGCTTTACCGTTAGCTGACTTGCTTCACCACCACTATAAAAAGTGTTCCAGCACTATTGGTGTGGGTCATCAATGCCGGCTGTTACAGGGAGAGGTAAGAGAGAAACTGTCCCTTTCCATTAACCATTTCACTACAGGTAAAAACACATTCCTAGAGTGCAAGACTAGACTGGACCATTGTGATCATCTACTTTCACTTCCTGTGCAGCACAGGCCATAGAACTTCCCCAAAATAATTTCTCTTGAAGTAGAGCATCCCTTTTTTTTATTTTTTAAAATCCAATCTTGAGTTGAAAATTACCAGTGATAGAGAATCCACCACAACCCTTGGTAAATAGTTCCACTGATTAATTATTCTCACTGTTTAAAATATGTGCTTTATATCCAGTCTGAATTTGTCTAGCTTCAGCTTACAGCCATTGTATTGTATTATACCCGTTTCTGCTAGATTGAAGAGCCCATCATTAAAGATCTATACCCCATGTAGGTACTTGTAGACTGTAACCAAGTCACCCCTTACATCCATGAGTCTACCACTGTGAGGTATGTTTTCTAATCATTTAAGCATTCTCAGGGCTCTTCTCAGGACCTTCTCTAACTTACCAACATTCTTCAGTTGTGGACGCCAGAAATGGACACAGTATTCCAGCAGCAGTAGTACCAGTGCCCAATAGAGGTAAAGTAACTTCTCTGCTTCTACTTGGAATTCCCCTGTTTATGCATCCAAGGATTGCATTAGCTCTTTTGGCCTCAGTGTCTCACTGGGAGCTTATGAACAGCTGATTTATCCAACATGACCCCCAGTCTCTTTCAGTCACTCTTTTATCCCCATCATGTAAGTATGGTCTATGTTCTTTGATCCTAGATGGATATGTTTACAGTTAGCCATATTCAAATGTGTAGTTTTCTTACTCAGGGGGGAGGGATAGCTCAATGGTTTGAGCATTGGCCTGCTAAACCCAGCATTGTGAGTTCAATCCTTGAGGGGGCCGCTTAGGGATCTGGGGCAAAAATTGGTCCTGCTAGTGAAGGCAGGGGGCTGGCCTCAATGACCTTTCAAGGTCCCTTCCAGTTCTAGGAGACTGGTATATCTCCAGTTATTACCTTATAAGAGCTTACCTGGCAATCTAGATCACTCTGTATCAGTGACCTGTCCTCTTAATTATTTACCACTCCCAATTTGTATGTCATCTGCAACCTTTATCAATGGTGATTTTATGTATTCTTCCAGGTCACTGATAAAAATGTTAAATAGTGCAGGGCGAAGAACTGATCCCTGTGGGATCCCACTAGAAGTAAACCCACTTGATTAGGATTCCCCATTTACAATTAAATTTTGAGGTCTATCACTTAGCCAATTTTTAAACTATTTAACATATGCCATGTTAATTTTGTATTTGTTTAAATTTTTAAATAAAAATGTGCAATACCAAATCAAATGCCTTACAGAAGTCTAAGTATATTACATCAACACTGTTACCTTTATCAACTGAACTTGTAATATCATAAAAAAAAATACCAAGTTAGTTTGACAAGATCTATTTCATATAAATCAATGTTGATTGGCATCAGCTTTATTACCATCATTTACTCTATTAATCGAGTCCCATATCAGCCACTCCATTATCTTACCCAGGATCAATGTCAGACTGACAAGCTTATAATTACAGGGTCATCCCGTGTACCCTTCATAATAGAGGTGCAACATTTAGTTTTTTTCTAGTCTTTTGGAATTTCCCCAGTGTTCCAAGATTTACTGAAAATCAACATTAACGGTCCAGTGAGAGCCTCAGCCAACTCTTTTTAAAACTCTTGGGTGCAAATTACCTAGATGTGATTATTTAATAATGTCTAACATTAGTAGCTGCTGTTTAACACCCTCCAGAGTTACTATTGGAATGGAAAGAGTCTTATCATATGACATGGCTACATCATCTGTTTTCCCCCCAAATACTCAACAGAAATATTTATTGAACTGTTCTGCCTTTTCTGTATTATTACTGATAATTCTACCATTTCCATCTAGTAATGGACCAGTACAGTTGTTAGGATTATTTCAGTTTTACAATATACTTTAAAAAAATCCTTCTTGTTGTCATTAATTCTGCTGGCCATCAACTTTTCCTTAAACGCAGCAAAGAATCCTGTGGCACCTTATAGACTAACAGACGTATTGGAGCATGAGCTTTCGTGGGTGAATACATGCATGCATCTGTCGAAGTGGGTATTCACCCACGAAAGTTCATGCTCCAATACATCTGTTAGTCTATAAGATGCCACAGGACTCTTTGCTGCGTTTACAGATCCAGATTAACACGGCTACCCCTCTGATACTCAACTTCTTGTATCTCTTTGATTCCCATATCAGTTTTCTACAATTCCTGCCTTCTGATTTACATTCTTTATCATCAACTTCCCCTTTCATCCATTTGTTATGAAAATATACACATTATTTGGTTGGTTGCTTGATCACTGCATTTGCTTCCCCTCTAAACCAGTTAGGTGTTTTTAACCAGTATGACCTTCTTCCTTGAGTGTGGAATTATAGCTTTTGGGGCATCTAGTAAAGTGTTCTTGAACTATTCCCAATTATCACACACATTTTTATGGTTTAAATTCTTCCTCTACATTGATTTATCTCATCATTCATGTTATCTTTGTGAAATTGGCCATTTTAAAGTCCCAAATGTATATAATTGGTTTGGACTTTGTTCTATTTGCATATTAGAAATGTAATCAAATTATGATCACTTGTACCTAAACTACCATTAATGTTTAGTTCTGTAATCAATTTCTCTTTCTCTGTCAAGACAAGGTCTAATATAGGTGCATAAGCAGGCTGTCATCCTGTTCCCTTGGGTGATTTGGTGGTCTGTAACAGACACCAATTACTACCCCATCTTGTGCTTTATCTGTTAGGATATTGATCCATAAGCATTCGAGATCATTTTCTTCTGAGTTAGCAGTGACTTGAAAATAGATGATGCCACTTTTGACATAGTGTCACTCCTCCTCCCCTTTTTCCCACTTGATCCTTCCTAAAGAGAGAGGAGGTATAGCTCAGTGGATTGCGCATTGGCCTGCTAAACCTAGGGTTGTGAATTCAATCCTTGAGGGGAGCATTTAGGGATCTGGGGCAAAAATGTGTCTGGGGATTGATCCTGCTTTAAGCAGGGGGTTGGACTAGGTGACCTCCTGAGGTCCCTTCCAACCCTGATATTCTATGAAAGAGGTTAAAATCAATGGCTATAACATTCTAGTCACATGACTCATCCATCTAGGTTTTGGTGATACTACCTAGATCAAAGTTATGTTCATAAATGAGCAATTCCAGTTCCTCTTGATTGCTAGCCAGGCTCCTAGCACTGGTGTGAACATGATTAAAGAATTTCTTCTCTTCATATCCTTTGGTTCCTTGATTAATTTTGTTCTCAAATCTCATTTTTGTGCTAATTGAGAGCTCATATCTTCCTGCCTTTTACCATCCCCCTTTGTTGTTAATTTAATGCTCTAGCCAGCCTGTCCCCGAGGAGATTGGTCCTCGTTCTATGGGGAGAGGGGACTGTATAGTTTGGATGGCCTCCTCCTCAGCAGGAGAGGGAACCAATGTTCCACAAAACCAAAACTCTCCACTCTACACCAGTTACCTAACCAGTGGTTCACTTCCAGAATCTTCTGCCTTCCATCTTTATTCACTCACAAGACAGGAAGGATCTCCCTGGAGTTGTTTGTATATGATTTTTCTTCAGCACCTTTCCCTGAAATCATCTGTTGTCTGAGACCTATTCCATGATGTACTCTCATTAGTGCTGATAGGAACCATCACAAATGAATTCTTTCCCATCAACTTCAAAAGCTCATCCAATCTTAGAGAGAGATCTCGTGTCTTGGCTCCAGGAAAAGAGCACATCGTCCTAGGGCATGCCTGTCTCTTGCAGAATGTTCATTTGATTCTTCTTAATATAGAATCCCCAGCAAGGATTGTCTGTCTTCTTGGATAGTTAAAGATTCTTTGCAGGCAAACTTGCTGTATTGTCAAATGTACAGTAGCTAGAATGTCTTAATACTCTATGGAATGGTGGTAGCACCACAAGAAACCTGGAGAACCAGAAATGAAAGGCTTAGCCAATATAAACCACTTCATTTGTTTTGATTGGCCCTAGAGATGCAAAACTTACAACAAGTAAAGACTGAAGATGATTAACTTACCATGTTAGGAGATTAACTTTTTTCGGTGTTGCCTCCACACTCTGGGAACTGCATGCCTAGCTCTAATACTAACTAATCATTTTTAGCTATAGTTGGCAGTTAGGGGATTGGAGCCTTATATGCCAATAAATACACATACTCTTTACATACCTACTTTCTTTAACAGTCCAGTGTTTCCAATTAACACCTAGCAGAGCAATCACAGAGTCAACTCCTTTCTGTCATGTTAGTATCAATATCTGTAAATTGCTATGTTCAAAACATTCTAAATCTGAACACATATATGGAAGTTAACTGTTTTGCCACGTTTAGTTGGTTTCTGCTGAGGTTTTACCTAAATTGGAAGTGCATCTAAAGGATTTTAAAAAGTGTTCCTTGTGAATTTAGCAGGACAACTTGCACCTTTGAAAGATACTCTGCCAAAGTATGATGTCTGCAAATTTCTCTTCCTTCAACACCAAAACCAAAAGATTTGGTCCAAGATCTACTCCTGCAAGAGAACCTGGCAACATAAGTTTGGGAGACCTTCTAAGATGGATTCCCCAGGAAAGAGTAAGCTAGCCACAACGCCTTCCTTGGTTCTGAAGGCTGATACAAACTCCCAGGCTGAACAGCCTTATCTATTTTTTTTAAAGGCTTCATTCAAATAGCTTCTGAAGGTATCTCTCAAACCCTCCTCTTCTGGAAAATGGAAGGGCACCACTCATGTCAACATTTCTGACTTTGGAGACTTAGAATGGAAAAGAAATTTGGACACTACTCCATTTTATTATACTATGGGGGTTGGAGGGGAAAGGGGAGAAGGCAATTTAAAAAAAAATATTGAATAGAAATTGTTCCATTTCAAGCCCTGCTAAACAAACTCAGGATAGTTCACAGTTCTTTTTTTCCATTTTTTGACCAGGTCTAATACCTTGATGGAAACCACCTCTCTTCCATGGGAATTAATTCATTCAAACCATTGGGTTTAGCTAGTTCAGTTCATGCCTCTTACCTCCAGGGGCCAGTCTTGCTAAATTTGTGTCAAAGTAACTATAAGGGAGTACACCGGAGCTCCCTTCTCAAGCAAAATTCCCAATGAAACCAGTAAAATCTGAATAAAACTCACGATCTGGTCCTAATTCTCACACTAGGCAGAAAATGTTCTTGTACAGACAATCTTCTAAATTGTCTTCTCTTTGGATCCATTCAGTGATGAGCTGCCAAAATCTTAACAACCGGTTCCCTATAAAAAGTTCTGATTTAAGGGGGGGAGAGGGGAAGGGCCAGGGCAGGGGGATACATACTTGTGGGTCCGGGGGCCCCTGCAGGGCCTGGGGCAAATTGCCTCACTTGCCTCCCCTGGCAGCCCTAGAGCTTGCAGCCCCCTCGCCCCTTACCTTGCCAGCAGCTCAAAGCAGCAGGATGACTCCGGAGCTCAGCTGAGCTGCCCAGCTGATGCCTGACCACACTGCAGCTGGGGGAAAGCAGGGGAAGGGCTGGGGGAGCCTCAGCCTCCCCAGCTGGGAATCCTGGGAGCAACAGGATGGTCCGGCCAGTGGACCAGAGTTCTTTGCCCACTCCCTGGCCCTTTAACAACCGGTTCTCCACGGAGGTCTAATTTTAGCAACCGGTTCTTGGGAACCTGTGGGAACCGGCTCCAGCTCACCACTGGATCCACTAACTCATAGTTTCTAGGTTGCTAGACAGAGCTGTCTAGCAAACATTCTCTTTTTGCATCACAAGACTGGGGGGACAAGGCAGAGATTTAACTACTTAGTCCTGAAAACTGGCCCCACTCAAGGTTCTCCAAGCTACTTAAAATGGGAAAACTTAACTTTCAGCATTAGACAACCAAAGAGAAGACATTCTGACTGTTAGAGTACTCTTTTCATGCCTTAATTGATTAAATTACTTGTACTTAAGCAATCCAAACACTTCTAAGAAAGAAAGAGAGAAAAAGCTGGTACCTCAACAGGGAAACAGCAGAGGGGGCAAAACATGTATAATCCTAGAGTATAACATTAAAAATAAACATGCTCACTCTTCAAATCATCATTTGGCAGGGGCAAGGATTTTTCCCTCTGATCGTACTGGAGGCTTATGAATGTTTAGTGCTTGTAACAGGGCTAGAAAGAGGTGGCTCTGTGCACACTGTTTACACAACTCTCCCAGGGCATCTCAATCTGCCTTGGCCCTGCCTGATATACCGTGCCAGATTGTGTTCTGGTTTAATGAGAAGGGCAAACTTCCAGCAATCAGTAGGCTGAGATTAACAAACACTTCTCATGTGTGATTTGAGAGACAGAGAGAGAGATCTGGGCTGAAGAACTTCAAAGATAACAACCAAGAAACTGACAGATCATTGCCCAGCACTTTATTGTCACTTACATAGTACAAAGTGGGTGTAAAATGGTAGTATTCTGACTGTACTTCATATCCACTCTGTGCACAAGGTGGGGTGGGGGTTCAGTTGGGTACCAAGTGAATTACTTAACTACTTAAGTAACTATTCCACCATAACTTCAGAACAAGAGTGAGTTAATTGGTTTGGGGGTTTTGGAGGGGGGTGGGGATTTAAAGCCACAGCCTATGTTCAGCCATTCCACTTGTGAATTTGAGTTTTAATTCAGATGAATTGGAGAATCCAGAATAGGAATCTAATATATAGCAATATAGGACAGACACTATACTGCAGGACTTTAGGAAATTGTTGCACTGTTATTGGCCAGTTATTAGGGTGGGGAGGGGGAAAGAGTCTGTTTCTAAAACTGTAACCTAATTTTTCTAACCTTAGAAGTTCATATTAGTTCTGAGATGCATTGAGGTTCGTGGCTGTATTTACTGTGACTTGTCCATCTGTGGTAACCCAGGAAGGATGGGATGAGGGGAAAAAACCTAAATGTATGGAATTAGCAGGTAGTCCATAACTTAAACTGAAGTGTCACAAAACAAAATGGAAAGACTTTTTTGTATACAATAGTGCTAAATTCAGAACCCCCGTCATTCTGATAGCAAAGTCCCAGAAAATAAGAGGGAGAGTTGAAATCCCTCACAATGAAAATCTGATGGCCCCATTTCAAACAAACAATTGGAAATTGCTGGGAAAATTAGAGTGCAAAAAAATCAGACCCACAATCCCCCTGATTTGAAGAGTAAATACGTGGGATCATATGACCCTTAATCTTATTCAGCCACACCTAAGATGCTGGCAGTAATTTCTCAGAAGGAGATCTAAGACTAAACCTAGTTAATTTTAAGAAAATGATCTTGATTCCAGCCTGTTGCAGCACCACTTGTGCGTGTAGGGGTAGCTGACCTTGAGGAGAAATTCATCCCTGAGGGGAAGGCAAGGAGTAGAGGTACCCCCTCCATCAGAAGAGGGTAGCTTAAAGACCCTCAGGGAGATGTGCTGATTCAGCATATCTTGCTGGCATCCTAGCCCTCCCTCTTCATAGCCAACCTCACCCACCTTCTAGGCAATGTCATTCAGCTCCAGGGTTGGGGAGAACAGGCTGTGGGAGGCTTGAAGTGTTACAGTCCTGCCGCGGGTGGACTTTCTGCCACCAGGACAGATGAGCAAAGCTGTATTGCTGGAAAAGAAACTGTAGATCTGGGGCACCGGAATCCTGCTCGCATTGCAGTTCGTGTGAGTTTCAGTGGGTAGGAGCATTGGCTCCATGTTATTCCAGAACATATTGTGAAGAAGCTTCGACTTCTCCTTTCAGGTCTGACATTTATATAGCTACGCAAAGATGCATTGACTTCAGACCCTGGAAAAAACACAAAACTGCTGCAAGGGGAGAGGCTTAACATAGGCCTAAGTTGAAAATAAAATGGGAACTAGGACACGCTGTATGGTACTGTACCTTAAAGGAGCAAGGGAAAATTTTGTAAGTTTCAATTTTATTCAATAGTGGCATATAATAGGACATTAAATATTTAAGTTTCTATCAGGAGAAATTCTTATCCAGATAACAGAGGGGTAGCCGTGTTAGTCTGGATCTATAAAAGCAGCAAAGAGTCTTGTGGCACCTTATAGACTAACTGATGTTTTGGAGCATGAGCTTTCGTCAGTGAATACATGCATGCATCCGATGAAGTGGGTATTCACAAACGAAAGCTCATGCTCCATAGACTCATAGACTCATAGGTCAGAAGGGACCAATATGATCATCTAGTCTGACCTCCTGCACAAAGCAGGCCACAGAACCCTACCCATGCCACTTCTAAACAAACCCTCTAACCTATTCAGTGTGAAGACTTCATTGATGGTTTGAAGACCTCACGCTAAGAATCACCAGCAATGCCCATTCCCCGCTGCAGTGAAGGCGAACAACCTCCAGCCCTGCCAATCTGCCCCGAGAAAATCTCCGACCCCAATATTGAGCGATCAGCTAAACCCTGAGGCATGTGGGCAAGCTCATCCAGCCGCACTCAGGAAAAGAATTCTCGACTCCCATCCAATTCCATCACCAGACCATTGGGCAGACTTTACTGCTGATAATCCCAAGATCAATTGTGCCAAAATTAAACTATCTATCCTATATCCATCCTCCATAAACTTAATCAAGCTTAGTTTAAAGCCAGATATGTCTTTCCACCATTTATCTCCTTGGAGAGCTGTCCAGAGCTTCACTCCTCAAGTTTAGGAAACCTCGTCTATTAAGTTCTCAACTCTAATTCAGTTTAGTACCATTGTTCTTGTGTTTTCTAATGACACTAAGCTCAATTACCTCTCTCCTCCAATGTTAACCCTATTAATTTATATAGAGCAAGCATATCCCCCCCACGCCTTCTTTTGGCTAGGCAAACAACCAAGCTCTTTGAGTCTCCTTTCATAAGGCAGGTTTTCCATTCCTCGGATCATCCTAGTAGCCCGTTTCTGAACCTGTTCCAGTTTGAATTCGTCCTTCTTAAACATGGGAGACCAGAACTGCACACAGTATTCCAGCACATCTGTTAGTCTGTAAGGTGCCACAGGACTCTTTGCTGTTTATCCAAATAAGACACTGGTTCCTAACTGCAAGGGAAAAGGTACTGGCTCCAGTCAATTGGTTAGCAGCATAACTTCCAGCTGGTAAAGGTTTATCATGTAACTATGTATTATTTCAAATTGGTTTAAAATGTCAGTTAAAACAGGAATAAATGTCTGGGGCTTTTAAATAAAAATGAGGATAGATCTTGGAAATGAGTCTTTGAAGGCTAGCTCCTAGTAGATAAAACCCAGAAGATGAAGAATCTTCTGCTAAAAGTAGGCCAGATACTCATCAAGGCAGAAAAAAGGAGATGGCAGTCTTATCTAGTCATCTTAATATGATTCGAGAATACAAATGCATATCCAGTTGGCACCATTCATGGTTATAAACTAGCAAATTTAGGGACTGGTACTACCACCCTCCACTGGATGCCCTCAAGTCCCTTTGAGGTCTCTTTTGGGGGTACATGCTGCCTCAAAGATTGGGCCCTTCACTCTATGGAAAAATTGAAAAATAGCAATGAACGTCCATTGTGAAACAGTGCAAACTTCTGTCTGTATTCATGCAGACCACTATGATGATCTCAACCCAGCAGTATGTTTAAAAATAAATGTAAAAAAATGAATGGTTGAATGAAAATGAAGGGGTAATATCCCTAATTTGACTTGAAAAAAGTATAGGCAAGTGTATAAACACTCAGACTTAATTCTGCCAATGTACCTCAGTCCCAAATAGCAACACCTCTGCTATAATCCAGTCTTGAACCTCTCTCTCTTGCTAGAGACTATCTGTAGTAAATTGTGCGGTGGCTATCTTATATGGTCCTCTCTGTAGGTGACCTATGGGAGGTTTCAATCTGTATGTGTGGAAGTGGAAGACTGAAGGTCATACTTATCCATTTAATTTATTTCAAAATCATAACAAAATAGAATGCAATGCTGTGCAAAACCAGTTTAATCCTACTTAATTTATTAAAGAAGTATGTTCTTCAATCTCATAATAGGAATGTTTATAAAAAAACTTAGACTCTCTAACCCAAAAACTTAATAATGCCTTTGAATAAAGCTATGAGAACTTAGCAGGAACATTCCAACCATCTCTCCCCATTGTGAAAGAAACAACAAGAGTGTAACAAGTGGATGGACTTAGCAAAGCTAACACTCGTCATGCCCTTGGCAACTTTCTAATGGGCTCCAATTCTCCACTGCCTTATATCTTGGATAGTCACTCACACCTGTGCAAAGCAAATGTAAGTGGCTATATAACGTGTAAGGCAGCAGAGAACTGAGACCCAATGTGCACTTGTTGGAATAGCATTGGAATCACTAAAGTCATCTGCCAAAAGACTGCTCCAAACCACTCTGATGGTGAAGCTTCTGTACACCTGGTGTCCCTTTAAATTACTGTCCTTTCTAGTTCTCTGGGTCCTAGACGACAGGTGCCTTTATGCCTTTCAAATATACCAGTCACTTGCAGAATAGCTGCAGTCAGTACTAAGGACTCTGGGGCATATCTAGAAACTACACATACTCTCTGCACACAACAGAATATAAAGAACAACAATCTTTTGAAGGAAGAAGTGGAACTGACGGAGACAAGTGGACTGTTGGGTGAGGTGGTGGGACAGAGATCAGAGTAGGGTAAGGCGACCCCAAGTCTAATATTTGCCTACAGCATGAACCAGAGGCCAGCCCTGCTGTAGTGAAATAGAACCAGAATAATTCCATTAAAAATCAGTGGTAAGAGGACTTAGCACACAAGATTGCAGTAGTGGATTTCTTAAAGTGCACTCCACATTTGAGACTAAAATAGGACACCTTTTCTGAGAGAAGACTAAAAGTTTCCAAAATATTTATTTAATACTTTCTGCTGTAAATACCATATATAAAAGCAGTGTGATTTCTTTATGACAGAGGTCAGTTGAAAAATTTTTCTTCCATCAGTGTTCATTATGAAATTCTGGGAGGAGAAAGACAGCTAGGAAATTAGCAGGGTTTAGTAGAGCCCCCTTGTGGACAGTGTTCTAGACCTTTTAAAATGCTTGTCTTCTTTTGTATATCCTCAAATTCACACATGTCATCAGTGACCTCAAAATCATCTTCCACCATCACCCAAGAGAAACAGGTATTTCTTCATTTAAATTTTGTTAAAATAGCCCCCAAACTGTAAGATTTAACTCAAATCTTTCTCTATAAACATGATCATAGTGACTATAAATTACCTGAAAAAGACTAAACTCACAATCTGAATTTTTATGAAAGGTAAGGTTAAATTCTGTAATGCACGGTTAAGGGAATTGTGTTGGTACATCTGGGTATAGTGCTTAAATTATTCAAAAGTACAAAGGGTGCTTTAAAAATCATAAAATACATATAGATTCATAGACTCTAGGACTGGAAGGGACCTCGAGAGGTCATCGAGTCCAGTCCTCTGCCCTCATGGCAGGACCAAATACTGTCTAGACCATCCCTGATAGACATTTATCTAACCTACTCTTAAATATCTCTAGAGATGGAGATTCCACAACCTCCCTAGGCAATTTATTCCAGTGTTTAACTACCCTGACAGTTAGGAACTTTTTCCTAATGTCCAACCTAAATCTCCCTTGCTGCAGTTTAAGCCCATTGCTTCTTGTTCTATCATTAGAGGCTAAGGTGAACAAGTTTTCTCCCTCCTCCTGATGACACCCTTTTAGATACCTGAAAACTGCTATCATGTCCCCTCTCAGTCTTCTCTTTTCCAAACTAAATAAACCCAATTCTTTCAGCCTTCCTTCATAGGTCATGTTCTCAAGACCTTTAATCATTCTTGTTGCTCTTCTCTGGACCCTCTCCAATTTCTCCACATCTTTCTTGAAATGCGGTGCCCAGAACTGGACACAATACTCCAGTTGAGGCCTAACCAGCGCAGAGTAGAGCGGAAGAATGACTTCTCGTGTCTTGTTTACAACACACCTGTTAATGCATCCCAGAATCACGTTTGCTTTTTTTGCAACAGTATCACACTGTTGACTCATATTTAGCTTGTGGTCCACTATGACCCCTAGATCTCTTTCTGCCATACTCCTTCCTAGACAGTCTCTTCCCATTCTGTATGTGTGAAACTGATTGTTCCTTCCTAAGTGGAGCACTTTGCATTTGTCTTTATTGAACTTCATCCGGTTTACCTCAGACCATTTCTCCAATTTGTCCAGATCATTTTGAATTTTGACCCTGTCCTCCAAAGCAGTTGCAATCCCTCCCAGTTTGGTATCGTCTGCAAACTTAATAAGCGTACTTTCTATGCCAACATCTAAGTCGTTGATGAAGATATTGAACAGAGCCGGTCCCAAAACAGATTATAGTACATAATCAACAATAACCCAAATTTAGATTAATAAATTTAATTATACAGTTTAGGTGTTAGCATCCAGATATTTGGGTTTATCAGTTTTACAGAGAGTTGGCTGTAGAAAGCCAATATAGCAATGAGTGGAGATTGTCCCTCAGTAATTGAGCATTTAGGACTGGTTGTCCCTCAGTAAATACAGTCCATCAAAGTATTTATCTACATATTGCCCTTAGCCAGAAAGCCAAGTAGTTGTAATATACTGGCACATATGGAAAAACAACTTCAAAACTGAAAATAAGTGCATATTTGTAAGTAGAACAAACTATTTGGATGCTGTATCATAGGGTGACCAGGTGTCCTGATTTTATAGGGACAGTCCTGATTTTTGGGTCTTTTTCTTATATAGGCTTCTGTTACCTCCCACTCCTGTCCCGATTTTTCATATTTGCTCTCTAGTCACCCTACTGTACCACATCGGTACCTAGGCTCATATCTGATAGCATGGTACTAAGATGTGTTTAGAGGTGCCATACTGCAGAGAAAGGGACAGGGGTCCCTTCTCCACATCTTTGGCTATCTTGGCAGCAGAAAGATTCCACAGCTCATTCAGAGTTGAGGTGGGACGGGATAGAATTTCAGAGTATTGATCAAAGTTCCTTCCGTAAAATACAGTCTAATATTAAGGCTGCTAACTGCAGCTTGGTGCATAATGTTTGCTGTGTCTGCCTCCATGGCAGCAGTGTCACCAGCATCTAATGACATCTTAATGGATTTGAGATGCTGAGAGTATGAAAGGCTCCACTTAAAACCAGAATTTCTTGTAATATAGATTTCTGTTATCTAATTAGGAAAATGCATATGAATGTACAGAGAAATATATTCTTCCCTAAACTCTTAATAAACTCATATATATAGAAGTACATAGATTGTACTGCAATAGCAAATATACAGTACCAACACCACTTCATATTAAAACTAAAACACTGTCTAAACCCAGGAAATGGACAATAAAGGCTAAAACTCTCTCCTCTATTCATTCCATTGTAGCTAGTTTATTGAAAGACTTGCAGAATCTCATGCAGGACCACATTACCCCTCCCTACCCCCAGGTTTAGGAAGACAATTCAACAAAACTTCTTACTTTTGTAGGTTCTGTTAGGGTGAGGAACTATCCAATAGAGACCATACTTCAGTTTGGCATGTAGAAATAAAAGGCATGATCCTACTCTCCTTGAAGCCAATTGCCAATCTCTCACTTTCCTCAATGGGAAGAGAAGAGTATGTCAAATTATATGAGAGCTTGCTCATGGAAATATGAGCCAAAACTAATTGCATGCTAATACAATGCAATCTGCCTCAAGCTACCAGCTAGGTTTTGTCTAGTAGGAGGTAACCTTTAAAGGTTATAAAACTTTTCTAAAAACCATGGAGACTCTTAACTGCAAGCTGAAGACTGACTTGCCTGTTCATGGTGATGTGCATGTTCATACATATTTCACTTTCTGAATTGATGTCTTCTAGCATGTGGCTAACAAACCTTTTTGAATAATACACTAGTGATTGTGCAAGACAAAACATATATATACAAAACTACAATAAGCCACAGACCAATTTGATCATGGACATCAGTGTTTGTCCCTTGAATGTGCATTAAGGGCTCGTATACTGACTGGTCACCTCATATTAAGAGGGAAGAAGCTGAACAGTTTAAACATATAACCTGTAAAGAGACCTTCTTGAGAAGAGTTAAGCAAAAATAACTGATCAGGAATGAAATACATGACACTTTATTTTTAAAAATGCTTTGTTCAGCTGTCCTCCTAGTGATTGAGTGCAGTTTCCTAGTTTAGTTTTCAGAGTTCTTGTATTAAAATGCAGCAGATTTTTTTTGCAGTCTCCAGAGTAGCAACTACAGGAAAAGACCTGCTCAGCCCAGGATGGCGCATGCACAGTCTGGTTGGCAAGTGGGATCTGTGAGGAGCTGGCTCATGCTCAGTGCAGACAGACCCTCCAGAAAATTTAGCTGCTGAACTGTTAACAAATCTTTACTGAGCATGCCTGAACTTAAATTTTCAGATACTCACAATTTGCCCAAAAGAGGGTGTATTTTCAGAATGCGAAAGGCACATCCCTGACACCAGAGGAATCTCCTACCATCAACAACCCACTGAACTTCTAGTCCCTGCTTCAACGTATGGAGATGCTAGAGCTTCTCAATGGAACAGTTACAGGATTTTTTTTAACATGGGCAAAAATGTATTTTCCTTATAATTGTTTGGAGAAACTGTTTTTTTCTGTAAAAGCAGCAGAGAATCCTGTGGCACCTTATAGACTAACAGACGTTTTGGAGCGTGAGCTTTCGTGGGTGAATACCCACTTCGTCAGACGCAGGTAGTGGAA